>NC_056747.1:1022833842-1022841342 GCF_019279795.1 Protopterus annectens
AATCAGCAGAGCAAAGCAACTCCTCTGTCAGACTTAGTTGTATCAGTGTTTGATTCTTCCCTCAGTCTTTTAATCCAGCAAAGCACCCACATCCACTATCCACTTTTCCAACCATGGCCCTAAATCAGTTATCCCAACCACCCTACTGAGAATTCAGCATTGTCAATATTGCTTCCTTGATGACTTGCAAGGTAACCTGGTTACAGCAGCAGGTTGGCACACCCAGCCCTATCATGTCCCTTATGTGCTCACACATTCATTCCCACACTCCTGGTCATAGCTATTTCAGCAACTGGAGGGAAGAGTCAAGCTGAAAGCAAACTGCCATCCATGGTTGGTTCAGATTTTTATATCATTCACACAGCGCTACTCCATCTCCGATGTACAATGATATCAGGGTAGATCTTTGTCTACAAACAGCTGGTAAGTTCTCTACACCTGCAGATGGAGTCGGAACCCCAAATCTTCATGACTGGCTGTTGTTCTAGACAGGCATCCTCTTACCTTCCACTGATATAGACAAGCTGCCAAAAATGCCAGTGCTTTCCAACACTCTGAGCAAAATCCGCAAGTAATGGGCCTACTAATTGAACCAGAATTTCCTAGGTCACAGTCAAGGCTCTATACTTCCACAGCACACAGCCAGAAGCAGGACAGAATACTTACATGCTTTGGAAAGTTTTCCCAGCCACTCCCCATGTGCAATACATCCAGGTACCTCTGTATAAAGCGTGCACATTTATACACACAAACACATGAAAATAAAGATACCACCAGGTAGTCCAAACCCAGCAGGCTCCTGAACCCCAAGCCCAACTAACGGACTGCATTTCTATGCTTAATTTCTTCAACCTCCCTCTAGGAAGGGAAAGCTAGTGCATGGCTGTAGCACAGTGCACAGTGAAATGGCATAATGCTTATGGTCTCACAGCTGCAGAGTCCAGGGTTTAATCCTGATCACCGTCTAGCCAAAATATTCATGCTCACCATGTGTTTATGTAACTGTTTGTTTCTAGGTACTCTGGTTTCCTGCCACTGCTCAAAATAATGACAACTGATTTACTACACTAAATTGTAGTGTGGCATTTATCCTGACCTTCATGGCTCAGGTCATGGCTGAAGAGAGTCCAGACACCAACCTAATACTCTCACCTGGCTAATAAATGAACCCTGTTTGTTGGTGGCACAGTGAGGAAACAAATTTCCAGTGGCTGAAATCTGTCTAAATTGTTGTTTATTGCACTATGTCTGCCAACTGCAGACACTCTAGTGTATGGAATTACATTCCCATAGTGTTGCAGTATTCTGTATCATCCTGCACCAGGACTTATCTTTTTCATGTTGTGGTCTAATTCCTGTTCATGATGCTGTCACTCAAGGAATGTCAGCCACATGCCAGACATACAGGTTCACATGCCAGACACTACCCTGATCATAGAAACAAAGACTTTCCCAACAGATATGGCACTTTATGATTAATTAAGCTGTCAGTCCTCGGCATCTAGCATCCTACGTCCTTCCTTATTTTCAGAACTGTCTATGTCTGCTGTTTGTGCATTCTTGAAATCTCCCACCACTTTTTAACCAGTACTTGCCTTGAGAAGTCTCTTCCATCATTCCACTGTTCTGTGGGAAAATACTTCCTCATGTACATCCTGAAAGGTAACCTCCCCATCTTCAAACGGTGCTCTCTTGTTTTGGCACACCTATATTTTTGACCTATGCTAGCCTCTCGAACGTTATACTTTCTTGAGATACCTAAACTTCTTTTGCATCATGTCCCTCTCTTCTACTTTTACTGCTTTTTACCTTGCAAATTCTAGTTTGGCCTTCTGCAACAGAAGCATGCCAGGTCTCCATATCACTGGAAGCACTTGCTTCACCCTCTGACCTCATTTCCTATACCAGTCCTCCTGTATCCTACAGCCTGTAAAAGTTGTGTTTGGGTTGTGGCACTCAATCACTTCTCTCATGCAGATGCACACAGAGAAATAAACAGTCAGAACTGGTTCCCTATATGGGAACATACAAACACCAAACAAAGTGGCTTACAATAAAGATAATATTATAGCAAGGATGCTAAACAAGACTGCTAGACGTCAGGATAAATGACACTAACAAAATGGAAGCAGACCTAGGAAATGCACCAACAAAGCAAAAGGGGGCTGAGGAAAATAAAAACTTTCACTTTAGAAAGAATAAGGTTTTGTGTGAATCAAAATACAGAGACGCACGTGCGTGCGCACAAGAAATGAAAATCCAACAAGAATCTAAGAAGAGATAATGAAAAAGGTTATAAAGAAACAAACGTAATTTAAAAAAAACTACAAGAGACCACACAAAAAGCTGCATACAGAACCATGACAGTTAAATAAGGCATGATATTATGAAGGCACCTATAATATTTCAAATTCAGGATAATAGAAAAGCAGCCACTTTTGTTAGGTAAGGATAAAGCTATTTGTAAGCATATTAAACAGTAAACAAAGTTCAAAGTGATAGTGCGTCTAAGTCAAAGGGATACAAAGAGGGATGGGTGACAATGAGAAGACAAAATGACAAATTAATATTTGTGTGGAACAGTCACATAAGTAAAATAAAAAGAAAAGATAAATAAACCAGACAAAGGCAATATGAATATAAAGTCACCATCAGAACAAACACAGGGGACTTAAATTGCCTGAAACTCAAGCTGGCCAAAACGGAAGGAAAACTAATAGAACAGTTAAGTAGTTATCCCTAGAAAACTACTCATCTACATGCAGTTGACATGGCACTTGTGTGATTCCTACTGGGAGAAAAGCATTCAGGTGGTTTCTGAGGTTTGTGAAAAATATGTTAATAATGGGGAAAGAAAAATGACTGAAGGAATGTGTATATGTGTGTGAAGGGGTTGTCAAAAAAGAAATTCAGATGAGGAGTTTTCTCAATAGAAAAGGCAATGGTAGGATTCAGAAAGAGCCACAATATACCCCAAATACACCTATCATCTGCAGCCTCCTGGGTGTAGTTTTCAAATATGGATCATATATTTCTCTTACTGTGGCCTGTACAATGCAGAAGGTATGAACACTGTGCTTTGTTGATCCCCGCAGTACTCTTGTTTGTGAAATGTGGTGGTATTAACAGTATAAGCAGTAGAAAAACAGACGATTAGAAAGCCGTACCCAGTGCAGTCCACTGAGTACACACTGCTATCCTCAGCTATCAGAAATAACATGCCAGCATGCAGCCTGTACACATGACGGTACAGCAGTGTGTCACACTGAGCCCCTCTCTCTGTTCCTGAATATCTCAAAAAGAACTGGTTATTAATGCCAGTAACCCTAGCATTACTCTCTTTGGTATCGCAGAAAAGTGAAAACATTGCCACCTATCTTTCTAAAGGCCAATTCTGATATCACCGTCCCTATTGTCACAGAACGGAAGTACCTTGGAATCCTTCCAAGTACTTCTTCTCATTTTCTACCTGTACAGAAAAAAAGTATTACCTGTTGTACAACTAAACCTTTGTTACAGAATCTCTCACCTGCTCTCCCCTATTGCTCTCCAAAGGATTGTTAGAAATGTTTTGATACCAAAACATAAACACACCCCTACACTACTGTGCCTAAAATCAGGCACCAATACTCCAGACAGCAGAAACCAAAATCTGGCGATCTGCACTAATGGCCAATAACAAATGTCACCACCGTGATGTGTTACACTAATGTAGACGGGTATCTACTCAGAACTGAGCAGTTCTGGCACTGACTATACTTACATTTAAATTGTACAAATAAAATCACTACTCACCCCTGGAAAAACACCTTGTCAATTAAAGAACCAGACAACAGCCTAAAAGTGACCCCTAATAATAACAGTTCGTTATCCAGGCCACGATTTAGGACAATTGTTGAAGAGAAAACCCTTTGCAAACTCTGTCTCTGGAACTATATACCAAGTGAAATTGGGAGACATAATGAATGCAAGGTATTTAAATCGAAACTAAGACCACAAGCAAGAAGGGTTTACCTGTAAGCTTTTTCTGGACTTTGGATAGCTACACTGAATTTTTGTGTACTTCGCTAAACTGTATGTTCAAAAACAACTTATTTCATTCTCTTTTCTCATAACAAAGTACATTGTATATTTGTAAAATATATTCTTTTAGCATTGTATAATTATTAATGCTTAACAGTATTTTTCCAAAAATGTTACTTCTTGTCTTATGATCTGTAGATACAGTTTCTTGACTGTATCTTCACTATTTATGACAGCACCTATACTACATATGCATTATGCACTACTCCTATTTCATGTATTCTGATGTATTTGCTGTGCCCCACTTTTGTACCATGCTATTCTATGAGCCCTGGTTGAAAAGATTAGGAATACCAGTTCACTTACTTGGTAAACAAAATGCAAATAAATAAATGGGCACTTGCTAGGAGGTAGTATGTATGATATATAATTCATAGGAACAGTTTCATTTTCAAGCTTTATTTGCTATTCCTATCTATTGCAATGTTATGCATCTCATTACATTGTGCCTAGCGTACCTGATAGGAGAAATGGAATTCTTGCCAGAAAACAACAGGTTGAACACTGTAAATACAGCTAAAACCTGGTGCTATACCAGTACAACTGCAAAGTAACAGCAGCATCCATGGCCGATATCTGACAGCCATAATAACATTTAATCATACTTATGTAAGCACTGCAATACATATATGCATAGAAAGGTGGAAGATGCACGACTCCTACTTCTGTCAGTCTTACTCTGTGTCCCTCTATTAGACTATTTCATTGAATAGACCATTTTTTATTCAACCAGTTGATAAATCTTTCATTCATTCATTTTGCCTCCTTCATCCCCTGCTACATCTCCACCTTCCTCCCACTCGCTAAGCAAATTGCTACATTCTTCACCACATCCGTCACATTTTTCCATTTACAAACTGCAACTGCTTTCAAACTCATAATTTCTTCTCTAACTTCATCTCCAAACCCCAGACCAAAACGAATGTGTAAAAATGTATAACTATTGTACATACTGTATATGTACATCTTCTCCTAAACATACATACATGTTCTAATGTCCACATATACTTTGTAGTCTGCATTTGTGTATTACAGATATCATTATTACTCAATCTTTGTTTGTGTGCTGAAGTGAATTATTACATCTTTTTGTTACTTCTGGTTTCTTCATCCCCAAGCTAAAACTAGAAATGGTACGAAGAAAATATATAAGTATTCATGTTTTCATTATTTACTGATAAGCACCTCATGCTGTGTGCCTTCTTTGTGCAGTGAAATAAAAGCCTATGAGCTGTGCCAGTCTTTTTCTCAAAATCATACCAACATATTCAAGTTCCCTACATCAGTATGCTAGCCCTACACAAAAAGCATCAGCTTGTTGATTTATCTCTCATTAGATTTAGGACAAAGGGGTGGGGGTGGACTTAGTAAAGAAGACAAAGAAACTGGAAGAAAGCATGTGCGTTCCAAACCATGTTCATTCCCATTTTTATATACATGGCTCCCATTCAGACACATCGTTGTTAAAAATACATCTCCGGACTAAATGGACATAGCTGTCCAGATTTCTGACTCATATTTTTGGTTTGGTCCTTGTAACAGCTGTGTATTTTCTGGCAAATCAATGGGGATCGAAGTAAATAATGACTGACATTTAACTTTCAGACTTCATATCCTTCAGAAAATACATGCTAATGTAAAACGTGTTATTTTAGCAACTTTCTAGGCTTGTCCCCATTTACTTTTGACTTTATCTAAAATTCTTGCCCAAGAGGTTGAAGGATATACATGGCTTTCCTGTTAAAAGGTATGCTCTATTCAAAGATAAAACTAAAGGGGGGGTTGGGGTATTAAAATGGCTTTTTTATTTTGTTTTTCTTACTGTGCTGTTTTCCATAAAAAAAGAATCTGTGAAAAAGAATGGCAGAATTTGCAGTCTGATTACAGATCACGGATAGCAGAAATAAGTAGAAGTAAAAAGGAAAAAAAACTCCCAGTAAAGGAAGTATAGTTAAGGAATTGTTAGAATAAGACCAAAGTATGGAACATCTGAGATTAGAAAGTAAACATGGGTAGTGGGGAGAAGCTATAAGCAGACTTATGAAGGAAAAATTTAAACTGGATCCTGGAAAGGGGAAAAAATTGATGAAATGTTTAACATTAATAAACAAGATGTTATATGGATACAAGGACATCAGAAAAATATGGTGAAAGAAAACAGGCGTTGCAAAACTAAGGTATAAGATGTACATCAGAGCGGGATGTGCAAGGCAACAACAATTTATTAATAAATTGCTATCTGAATATTATGTCTTTGTAGCAAACATTTCTGATTTTAGGAAATGGAAGATTCCTGTCTTCTGTTCCATTACTTACGAAAATGTACTTTTCAGAATACTGGATACAACCTGTTGTGCTTAAGACAAAGCACATGAAAAATTATAATTCAGTGTGTCTATTTGTGATATTGGTGCGACAGAACATGAGCATTGCTTTGAAAGAACTGAAAACAAGATAAGATACATTATCTCAAAAATCAGAAGAAATGAACAACCTCTATTGTTCAAAAACCACTTATAGTACAGCAGTGATAGAGGTTGGAGAAAGAAAAAGGAAATAACTTTGGTGCCATCAAAATAAACAAAAAAATAGTTTGGGTGTTGATGTGCGTGCCTTAATATATATATATATATATATATATATATATATATATATATATATATATATATATATATATATATATATATACCAACATTCCTGGGCTGTGGGATTCGTTCTGTAAGACAGGTAACTGATGCTTACTGTTAAACTAGTCGGAATGGGTAGTAGTCTTTAGAGACTGAAAGTAGCTACCACACCACACCACACACACACACACACACACACACACACACACACACACACACACACACACACACACTCACACTCACACACACACACCCTCTCTCTCAGAAGAAAGCAGAAACATTCATACCTGCACTGTTGCACACACTCACACGAGAGGTTTCTCCTCATGCTTCATGGATCATTCTATGGTAAAAAAGAGGCAGGATACTTACATATATGAAATTCACCCTACACGTAACTGTAAACATACAGAACTTAAAATAAAGGCAAAAAAATGCTTAAACAGTTACTAAAGCCAAATAAGGTAGTTTTATTTCATAAGTTGGAACGACTAAAACAAAACAGCACCAAGATGTATTACTAATTATTCAAAACAAGACATCTAAATGCAATTCTGAGAGGAAGAACTTCTATAATTCAATCAAGTGAAGATTCCTTAACAATTAAGTCAGGTTCAATGTCGTGTAAAGCTTATTTACAGGTAAACAGTCTGAAAGTCTCAATTTAATTCATTATTTTCACTAGAATAAATATTTAAAATACTACTAACCAGCGACTTGCTCCTTTGATCGACTGGACTGGTCTGAATCCGTAGAACCACGAACTGGGAATAATAACAAGAAACAGTCA
>NC_056747.1:1022846342-1022953842 GCF_019279795.1 Protopterus annectens
ACAGCCAAATCCCACACCAGGATTACCAACTTGTAAGGAAGATAAGATCTTGTTCCCCCCTGTTTGTTTACATACCACATCACTGTGGTACTGTGTGTAAACACCTGTTTGTTTACATACCACATCACTGTGGTATTGTCTGTAAACACCTGTTTGTTTACATACCACATCACTGTGGTATTGTCTGTAAACACCTGTTTGTTTACATACCACATCACTGCGGTATTGTCTGTAAACACCTGTTTGTTTACATACCACATCACTGCGGTATTGTCTGTAAACACCTGTTTGTTTACATACCATATTATTGTGGTATTGTCTGTAAATACCTCGAGAGATCCTGGTGAGAAGAGACGATGAAAAGCCTGAAGCAGCAGCAGAAGAGCTCTCATCTTTTTGTCACTGATGTGCTCTATCTGTTGAAGAGGCGACTACACCCCCTACACCTTTAGGGAGCCATGTCTGGGTCATCTGTGAACAGTCCCTGAGAGGGAAGAAGGGGATGAAGGGGAGCCCTGGGTTTTAAGATAACTGTTGAATCCACCAGTGAAGTTCTTTCTTGAGACAAGGAAGAAGAGGAACTACAAAGTTGCATGTTAAAGCCAAACTGACTTCAGAAACCATTGAAACTTTCTCATGTGAAGTTTGGCCAGAGGGGGCATAGAGATGGTGGAGCTCTCAGAAACTTCCTGGCTGTGATAGAGGCCAGAGGAAGAAGATTTTGAAAGAATGAATGAGTGTCAAGACCTTGGGAAGGGGCAGAGATGCCAGCATAGGCATCGTCTGAATCCTGCACCCCAGAAAAACATGGTCCTGAGAAGGGGTCAGAAAAGACTTCTTGAAGTTTATTGTGAACCCCAGGCTTTGTAGAAGAGAAATGGCAAAATGAAGATTTTGTAACAGGATCTCTGGACAGGATGCCTGAAACAGGAAGTCGCCCAAGTAAGGGAATACTTGGATCCCCTGAATCTTACAAAAAGCAATCACAGCAGCTAGGCATTCGGTGAATACCCTTGGGGCAGTAAAGAGGCCAAAGGGTAAAACAGAGAACTGAAAATGCCAGGATGCAACAGAGAAACATAAATGCTTCCTAAAAGGGGGATGAATCCTTGAGATCCAGAGAAACTGGAAAAGCATGAGGAAGTAGCAAGGGGAACAAAGTCTGAAGGGATAACATTCGAAAGGAAGGAACCTTCACAAAAATATTCAGGTGAGAAAGATCTAGAATAGGTCTCCAAGTGCCCTCTTTCCTGGGGACTAAAAAGATTCTGGAAATAAAACCCCTTCCCTCATTCAGCAGCTGGAACCTCTCGAATAGTTCCCTAAATCGAAATATCCTGAAGCACCGTTGGAAAAAAGCATTAACTGTTCTTGAGATGGTTGAGGAATGCCCATGAAGGGGGGGGAAGAGATTTCCAAACCATAAAATACTCTTGAAGAATGATGGAAAGAACCCAGAAATCTTGGGTTATGCTTACCCAGACAGGAAGAGACAGAGAAAGATGATGAGAAAGAGGAATGTGGCTGGGAAGAATTGGGTACTCAGACAGCACCTGGTTTATCAGGAAAGGAAGGCTTATGAGCTGGAGGGGTCTGTGTAGACTTAGCTGGGGGAACCCTCCTACCACCTTTCTTACCTTTAGGAGGACGAGACTGCCTTCTAACTAGGGCTGGTTTAGTAAGGTAATTTCTCTGGAACTTAGGTACTGGTGAAACAAAAATTTGTTTCAGGTCCTGTAACTCCTTACCCTTCTCCTACAAGGACTTGAATAAATCAGCTGCAACAGCACCAAACAAATATTTATTGTCCAGAGAAGTATCCATCAACCTAGCCTTAATATCATCAGGCAAAGGGTGAAACTGTAGCCAGGAATAGCTCCTCAAAACAGACCCAGAAGCAGCAACCCTAGAGGAAGCATCTGCTGCATCATAACTACATTTAATGAAATGGAGAGCTATCTGGGAAGAAACCCCTAACAGCGACAAGGCAGAAATCATTCTCTCAGAATCAGGAAGGTCAGAAATAACCTGACAAGCCTGAGAAAGGACAGCCAAAACATATCTGGTCACACAAGTCTGATAATTAACAGCTCGAAAGGCTAGGGTGGCTGAAGTATAAACCTTTTTAACCAGCCTTTCCATAGTCCTGCTGTCCTTATCAGAAGGAATAAGCTTAGTTGAGGGCAGTAATTTAGAAGGCTGCTTGTTGGATGCCACACAGATCACCGAAGGATCAGCAGATGGACACTTGTAAAGGAATTTGCAGTCATCAGGCACTTTGTAAATCTTAGGAGCCGGGGGCTGAGAGTCTAGAGCCCGAGACGCAGAAGCAAAAGCATCCAGTAAAACAGACAAAACAGGAGGAACAGCACAAGGTCTAAGAGATTCCATTTGAAGGAGTTCATAATATCTCCTCTGCACTTCAGACACCTGGGAACAATCCCATTTAAAGAATTCGATCATCCTAGAAATGGTATCCCCAAAAGCAGGAGATTCAGGACTAGCAGACTCCTCTTCCTCAAAGCCATAATCCAAAGAGGAAGGAATCTGGGTTGAATAGGCCAAGGATTCCTCATCTGAATCCTCATCCTCCTCAGAGGAATCCTGATCCCTAGATCTCTTGACAGGGGAAGAAGACCAAGGAGGAGCCAGAACAGAGACCCCCTGAGGAGGCTTCAAGGCCATAAGAGCTTTGAATAAGCCCTCTGTAAAGTTCTGCCATTCATTTTGACAGTCCTAAAAACACGTTTTGTCTTTTGCTTCTTTTTTAAACGGACATCTGCGTTATGAAACACAGAAGCCTCCAATGTCGGCCTACATTCAATAATCATAGTCGGGACTTCTTTCCTCACCAGTATCTGAGAAACCCTGCAAGCCCTTCAGTGACAATCAGCCGTAGTTCCTCTCTATGTCTGAAATGGATGTCTACAAAGTCTCAGAGGATGTGTGAGCAGCCGGATCCATGCTGGCCTCCAAAACAGTCATGTCAGAAGAATCCAGTCCAGGAACCAAATGAACCTCCAGGCTTTCGTCAGTCTCTAGAGAGACGTCCAGTACAGGAGGCACAGCTGAGGAATTCAACCTGACATTTTTGGCCCTCTTTGTTGAAGACAGCTTACCCTCAGGCTGGGAAGTACCCTCATTAGCATCTTTTGCTAAAAGTTTTAGACACTTTTTTTTTTTTTTTAGATAAACAGTGAGGGATGAAAGATGACTATGCAAAGTCTTTGGAACAAAAGCCTGACAAATAGTACAGGAGGTATGATTGTGAGAAGCACCTAAACAAAACAAGCACTGCTAGTGATGGTCTTTATGGAGAATCTGTCTCCCACACTGGCATTTACCCTTTCTAGATGACATGAAACCCCACATCAATGGAAAAGTAAAAGCAAAAAAAAGATAAGCAACAAGCTCCAACAGGGCACTTATCTGAATGGCTAGGTACACCAGCAACATCTTGGACCAATGCTCAGAGATGGCATTCAGACTGGAAGCAAAGAAGTTCTGAGCATGGTACATCCTGACATCACCTTTATGCCCTACAGTATGCGAAGAGCACACATATGACGTATGGTGTACCTTAAAGTAACCTAACGTTTTTGGTAAACTGGCCAGACATTGGGCTGTCCTTGGCAGGAGATCCCTACAGTTATGAGTACTGCAACAGTGATATGGAAGAACATATATAACACACACAACACACATAAATGTATATTGGGTGTTTTATATATTAAATCACTGGAAAAGCTGGTACTTCTTGAGAACTGAAGTTGCTGGTTGTGCCTCCTTCCTTAAAACCAAGAACAAAAGAACCACAAACTGCAGTCAATCTCAGCTGACATTTCAAAATAATCATGCACTTATCACTTGTTTGGAAATTGATAACTTATTGAAAAATAAAAAAAGCTAAATAGATGAGTACTTTTACCCTTAACAGAGTTTCATCAGAAGTTCTATTAAAGGCGAAAACGCACATATATTGAACATTTTTTATTTTATTAATAAAAGATCGATTTCTAAACAAGTAATAAGAGCTCAATTATTCTGAAGTTTCACTTGAAATTGGCTACATTTTGTGGCTCTTATTTCTTCATTTTAATAAGGTTCGGCCAGCAACTTTAATGCTTAAGATGTACCCATTTTCCCTGTGGTTTAATGTTGCTTCTATAAGCTGGCAGACATCCTCCCCACTAAGGCTGGAAACTATTGCACATCGCTACAAGGATTTGCTCATTTTTATGTATGTATGTATGTGTGTATGTGTTTTGGGATCAACCTGTGCCTTTGTATTTTTATATATATATATATGTGTGTGTGTGTGTGTGTGTATCTTTCTCTCTCTTTCTTTCGCTCGCTCTCTCTCTCATATATATATATATATATCTATATATATATATATATATATATATATATATCTATATCACATGCAAAAAAGGACCACGCATGATAAGAAAAATTTCCATCTGAACCCTCAAAAAACCCCACTCCAAAATTCTGGAGTACCATTAATAAGCTTCTACACCCAGTTAACCTCAACCCTTTCCTAAACTGCTCCCTCCTAGAAACTGCCACATCCCTCAACTCCTTCTTCATAGACTCCACACAGAAACTAATCAAACCCACCACAAACATAAGCCATGATACCCACCCTCAGTCTCCAACCACACCACCTTCTCTATCAAGCCTATCCCTACAATTGTTATCAGATCCCTACTCTCCAAACTTAAACCATGCTCTCCTTCAGCAGACAACCTGCCTCCCCTGTACCTCAAAATAGCAGCTCCCTCCATAGACTATCCAGTCTCCATACTTATTAACTGGTCAATTCAGGAAAACCTAGTCCCTCAAATTTGGAAAAAATCATATATCATTCCCTTGCACAAAGGTGGCAACTCCACCAACCCCTCAAATTTCAGACCTATCGCCAACGTATCACCTATCTCTAAAATCCTAGAAAAGTGTGTTCACCAACAACTCATGGCACAAATAATTCACTCCTAACTCCTACGCAACATGGTTTCCACCCAAACCATAGTACCTCTGCTGCTCTACTGTCCTTCACTAACTCCATCTCCTCTCATCTCAATAACAACAAACTGGTATCTTCCCTCTTCCTGGACCTCTCTAAGGCTTTCAATACTGTTTCACATAACCTCTTACTCTCTAAGCTTTCTTCCTTTAACCTCTGTACCTCCTCCCTTAACTGGTTTTCTTCTTATGTATCTAAAAGAGCTCATTCGGTCAAATGGTTGTCAGCAACTTCTCCATTCCTACTCGTTCTCACTGGCGTCCCCCAAGGAATCATCCTGGGTCCCTACTATTCAATATCTTTACTAACGGTCTCTTCCAATCCTATCCCCACTCTAAACTTATACAATATGCTGATGAATCCTTGATCATCTCCACCTCTGACAATCTAACCCACCTACATACCCTCACACAAGACACACTACACTCTGTTGAAAGATGGCTCACTACTAATCAACTACTTCTTAACCCAAACAAAGCTAAACTTCTTCTTTTCCTTCCCAAACCTTTTCAATACCTCAAATCTTCCTTTTTTATCTCATCACTAAACAACACAACTAACACTAAAGTTCTTGGCATACTCATAGAAGATGAACTAAAATTTGATACCCATATCAATAACTGCATCAAAAAGACCCATCAGAAACTTGGATTGCTATACAGAAATAAAAAATTCCTTACACAAGAATCCAAAGCATCTCTTGCCCAAGCCTACCTCCTTCCTACTCTACTATATGTTGCCCCTATTTTCACCAATCTAGAAAAAAACCTCTTTAACAAATTTGAACTTACTTATAAAATCACCAAGTTTGCCACAAAACTCCCCTATCGCACACACCACTGCCTCACACTAAAAAAACTAAACTGGCTAGAGCTCCATAACCAACTCCTTTTGCATCAACTTCACATGACACACTCCATCTTGCTTCAACCCTTAGTTTGTCCCTCATTAACAACACTTGTCTCTCCCTATGTCCCTAACCATGAACTCCGCAGCTCTGACCAACACCTACTCCAAGTTTCTAAACCTAATGAAACCATAGGTAAAAGTCGTTACAGTCATGTAGTCTCTAAATCTTGGAACAAGCTTCCTCTCCCAATCAGATCTCTCCAAAATTCAAACAACTTCAAACTTACCCTAAAGGACTACCTACACAACTCCTGGTACTGCCCCTGTAAAGACCCTACTTGAAATTCTTTTTTCCTACCCAGCCCTCTTCTCCCTTCTAACCACTACCTCTATTTCCCTCTATCTCCCTTGCTAGTTAGCTTTCTATCTCCTTTCTCAGTAACCTATGCTATGAGTTTCTTAAGACTTTTTAGAGCATCCTACAACTGTCACCTATGTCTCTCCTGCTCTTACCCTGCCACCCCACTATTGTTCCAGGACTCTGTGCTAAAAGTAGGTCCTGTCTATCTTCTAGTCCTCCCTTTTCCCCTTTCCCTCTTTCTCCTACCATATAACTAGATTTGCACATAGTGTTATTTTAAGGTTACTAAGGGCAGCGTGTACAAATGTTTTAGCAGAATGTATATTATTTTTTTATTGATTTTTGTATCATGATTTTTGTTAATGTCTCTGTTTATATCTGTATTCTCTCTCTTGTACACACCTGCTAATCACTTTTATAACTTACTGTAAACATTGTTTTCTGGAGCTTTTCTCCTCAGGTCTCTGCTGAAAAAGAGCACCTGCCCAGCCAGATTAACCCGGTTAACAAATGGCAAATAAATAAATAAATAAGTAAAATATATCTAATATATCTCTGTATATATGTATGCACACATATACACAGATACACATATATATATGTGTGTGTGTGTGTGTGTGTGTGTGTGTCTGTATATATATATATATATATATATATATATATATATATATATATATATATATATATATATATTAAAATGCAAAGACAAGTTGTCTACAAGTTTACAGCAAGAACCTTAAATATAGTCCCATATAACTGGAATGCAGTCATTCTCAGTAGGTCTCTCTCAGTACCCTCTGTCTGAGCCGCTTAATAACTTTCTCTTCTGGATTACTGTTATAAGAATAATATCTTCTTCCTGAGGGTCCTCTTTTAGGTCTTAATTCACCTTGTTGTCTTTCATTCAGAGCCACTGGGCACTTGTCTAATGGCAAACATGAAGTACAGTATTAACCGTTACCAGTTTTTATCATCTTCAACAGCTTTTTTTTCAGTATGGTATCTAATATTCAGTTAAAACTCTACTAATCTATCTTGAGTTAGTAGACTGGAGACTATAAATGCTTTTTTTTAAATACCTTTATTGAATTATCACTTGTGACATCGGCAAAGTTACATTTATACAAAAGTAATTAAACTGTATTAAAAAATTAACATTAAGAAACATTACACTGGGACTATAAATGCTTGACCTTGTTGTGGCTACGAATGTAGTTCCCCGGTCAGTGAGCATCTTCTTTGGTATACCTACTCTGGAAAATAATAAAACTAGCTCCCTGTCCATAGTTTTAGCATTAGCCTTACTTAGAGGGAGAGCTTCAAGGTATTTAGTTAATTAGTCCTACATAAACAAAATTCATTGAAAACAATTGCTGGATTTTGCCAATGGCCCAACAATATCTAAAACAATATGGTGAAATGACAAATAATGAGTTTTAAAACCTTGATGTCAGGCTGTTTTCTGCATTCAGAACATCCAGCACCAAAGTCCTCAACTTTTTCATTATCCCTGGCGAGTACATCCTTAGCCCTATCCATTCCTAGTTGCCCCCAATACATGGTTATGTGTTAATTTGAACCTCAGGCTTCTGAAAGGCTTTGGAACCAGCACTCAGTGTGCTACTTCCTCTCTGTCCTCATTTACTCTCTCAAACACATTCTACAAATCAAAGTATAAAAGATGTATGAGCATCTTGTTCAGCTTCTTCCCCTAAAACTCTAGTTATATTTTACCTTGCCTTGCTTAAAGTGTCACATTCCCGTTGTGCCTTTTTGTATATGGCTTACCTGATAGTCAGACAACTATGGAGTTTCCTCACGTTTAGCCTATTATGAGGTTGAAGCTACTACCTCCTCTTCTACCAACACAGACAGTTCTCCATGAAAAGGCAATGCATACCATTTTTCTTCAGGATCATTTTCTATCTCTGCTTCTGTTAATTATTTTCTTATTCCTCTTCTTCACGAATCCTGCTAAACAGAACCATCTTCTTTCTGTTTAGAGTTCCTGTACTCTCTCTCAACAGAAACAGCATTTGGACTCCGTTCAAGATTATTCTCTGCTTTATGCTGCTTTCCCTCTATTGCAGTGTAAAGGAACACTAGTCTCTCACTTTATTTTTCTTCACTACGTTGCTCTCCCTTCAAAAATTGTACAGACAGCATTTTCTCAGTTTTACCTTTTTCCTTTCTTATATATATTTTTTGCTTAAATATTCCCTTATTTGATATTTCTGAGCTGCACTGACAGAAGTGGGTTTAGCACTCTGCTGAGGTAGTATTTACTTCTCTTTCACTACACTGGTGAAATCTTTCTTAATATTTTTTCCCCCTCAATCCTAATCATCTGCTTACAATTCTACATTTCTGGGGCTTTCTCTTTTAGCTTGATGGAAAGTTTAGAATTCTATTTAGACTGTGTAGATTTCATACTTCCTAAGTTCACACCCTCACAGAATGCTCTTCGACTGAGTGATCTTTTCTCTTCAGCTCTGATAGTCACGTTTTACTCCCAGCTTTGTAACAGTTTCAAATTACAGTGAGTCCTCTACTGTCTACTTTGCAACACTTTCAGGCTGCAAGTCCTTTCCTTCAACTGGTTCTGTTTTTGCAGGCTGATAACAGTATGCTGGGACATCTGTTTAAATGGTGCATGGTATTGATTCTTCTTCTGTCTGTATCCTAAGCCAGGTTTTTGTACTTCAGGACTTTCTAAAACAATGTCCAGTTCTTTGATTCACACAAACTAATGAGTGTATCCGATGGTTGCTCTCCGCCCTACCATTTTCCCAGGTTAGGAAGATGTATATTTTTAGGCTTTATCATTTGTTGTTTCTCCTCCCTAAACTGATAAAGATGCTTATCATAAGGGGTACTCTCTTCCCATTGCTTCCACAAATCTTCAAAGTTGAGACTTTAACATCATGTCATGTGTTAAATTGGGTATAAAAGCATTGAATGAACTACCTTCCAGAACACAGTCTGCATTTCTAATTGAATAGTGGGATACTATTTCTTATCCTCATGAATACGTGTAGGGTTGCCACCTCTTGCGGTGCAGCTAACTGGACTGAAGACATGCCCTCTGCACAACCCGTAACTCCTTCCAGGCCCAACCCATCCCCACCCACATCCATGCCCATTTTATGACAAAAATACGTACATCATTAGGGCAGAATATCCCTTTTACTACATTTTTACACATCTAGTCTATGTGCATTACTCTTTTTTGATGCTGTTGTAGAGTATTTCTGAGACCACTGCATCGCTTTAGCAATGCCTTTTGTTAAAAAAAAAAAAAAAAAAAGAGTATGTTTTTTAATAAAGTCCGGCATTCTGTCCACACTTCTAAACAGAATACCAGAGTTTGTATAGTGTTTTCCAGAGTACCAGAGAATCTTTCTGATTTCCAGATAGTTTGGAAAAACACTGGATAGTTGGCAAGCCTAAATATGCGTGCTGCTTCACCTACTAAGTTAATAAGGATTTTCTTTTTGCATCCACAATGCCCATTTATCAGTGTGACCATATTGCCTGAATCAAGCAGTCCTTGCAACTACCGCCATGTAAGACACTACATTTAATTAACTTTGCAGCAGCAAAATAACTATGTACATTCAGCTATTTTAGCAGATAGTTTATCACATATCGTAGGAATACCATCTTTAACAGCATGCTTTTTTAAGATAATGGTTTTCACAGGTGTAACAGTGTGACTAGGACTAGTATAAAATCTAGACACATAACCCTTTTTCCTCATTTAAAAAAGGGCCTGTCTACAGCTGACAGACACCTTGTTTGTTGCTAACATTTGATGTAGGTTTACTATAGGTCTAGTCTATTCAGATCTGTACATAGTTTCATGGTCAGGTAGACACAACCTCTATTAAAACAGTAAGTAAAGATCTTTAATATTTCATTATAATTTTATTTTTAGTATACTGGTTCTCAGGGTCTAACCTTAAATTTATTATATACCTCAAGTTACATAATTGTGATCAAACTGTTTTGTTATGAGTTAAGAGGAAAAGTCCACTTATGTAACTTTTGAGCTTGTGAAGCTCTGGCAAGTAATTTTGCCTGTTTAGTTTCTCAGAACTTAAGATGACTGCACCTGTGTTTTTACTACTATTATCTTGTTTTTGGAACTTTCCCCCTGGGCTACTTCTGTAAAAGGGTCTCTGCCTTGATGAACTTTTCAGGTAAATAAATGAAAATAAACTTTTTCATACCCCTGGTAGTCTCTTTTCTTGCCCAAGAAAGCTTTCATCAGTTCGATCAGGCAGGCTAAAAAATCCTAGCCCCGCTGGTTCAGTAGCCCCATCCCGCCTGATGGGAGTACCCTTCTCTCCTGGGTTGTTTTAGTTGTGTAACTGTCCTCTGTATAGGCATAAATTTGACTACTACTACTACCATCCCTTTGGCTCCCGCAATGACGGTCTGCAGTAACTGACTCACAGTTGTCACTCTGGCAAATGGACCTACACTAGGTACACCCAACAAAAGGAAAAACTCCCAGCATACATCACAGGAACATCTCTCCTTCTCTCTCACTCTCTCTCTTGTTGGGGAATATTATGCTCAAAACTGGAGACCCTTCTGTAGACAGTAAAAGGTATAGTTTTAGGACTTTGACATGGAAAAGTATGCCGAAAAGATGTTGTCATTCTCCACCAATTGGGAATATTAAAGGCTGCAAACATATCAGTTTTAGAAATATTAAAGGCTGCAAATATATCAGTTTTAGAAAAATAATGTAGTTTATTACACAAAAAATACTAAGATGTAGAGTCTTCTCAAAACAACGTTTAAAGGTTTAAAAAAAAAAAGATCACTGCACGTAATGCAGTCCCATATAACTGGAACAGTCAGTCGATTTCAGTAAACCTCTCCCGCAATCCTTGTCTGGATTTCTTAGTAGCTTTTTCTTCTGGATTCCTATAACAGGAAGAATCCTCGAAGTCCTTTGGTCTCTTCTTCCTGATCTTCATTCACTTTACTCTTTCTCTTCCATTGCCACTGCTGCAGACACCAAATTCACCTCCATGAAGGACAAAGCACACTCTCTGAATAGGCTTACATTAACTCTTCTTTTATACAGCAGTAATCATTTTATTAAGCTGACCTCTTCTAGCTAATATGGCCGTTTCTCTTTGCTCTTAAAGGAACATTTGCATTTAAAGGACTACCAACACTTCTCTAGCTAAAACAGCAAAAGTTCTTTTTTTACTCTTTATTTACCGTATATACTTAAAGGGGACACTTCTTAATAGCAATAGCAGTTCTACTGACAGACTTTACTCACAAATATATACCACTGTGTACATTTACATTCACATGAATACATCATTTGGTGACATCCTCCATGCTAAGCTACAGTAAGTTTCTGAGTGTATATATTTTTATCTATGAAATAATCTGAGAGATATGATTTAAAGTTACTGCATGCTCACTTTCTTGCAATTACGCAGTTATACGGTGGTAACTAATTAATATTCAAAAATGTGAAGAATTGTTCTTTACTTCTAAGCAATCATTATAAATTAAGCATTACCCAATGGAAGAAGTCTAGCTCCAAAACAAAATAAATTCAGCTACATAAGAAACACACTATGGCTGCTAATTTTAAGTACTGTTATATGGAGAAACAAAAAAAATAAGAAAAATTTCTGGACCCATTCTCTGGCTGTGGTTTAGCCTAGCCTTGACAAAAACAGAATGGGGAAGAGCTTGTTTTGGCATTAAGACCAGGAATGGGCTGTGAAGGTGCAAGGGATCCTGACATGGAACTACACAAAGTTTAATGAAGAAATTAAGCAAACTAGGGGAGAATCTGTAACATAGGGTGACACAGGCAATGAAGTTCATGCAGATGAGAAGATCGTTATTAGTGGGGTACTATATGGGTCAGTACTGAGAATGGGCCTTTTCAACACACTTAAAAATGACACCGCAGGAAGACTGGAGGGAGAAGACTGCATATTTTGGTGTACACACAGAAGTTACACAAAAAGGTTGATATACAAGAGACAGGAAAGATGCAACAACAAGACTAGAAGTCTTTACAAGACTAGAAAAAAATGTATAAATACAGGAACTTGAAAATGACTAGTAATTCATCCAAGAAATAAAAACTGGGGAAGGGCCATACAACTGGAAAGGAAGTATTAGCAACAACAAATGTCAAAAGGAACTTTTCAGCAGTCATATATGATGACTTAAAAATAAGAAAGTATTTTGTTTATCTGAACTTGTTAACTGGGATAGAGCCCTGATCTACAGAGACCATTTTCAAACACTGCCAGCAGTTATTTACATGTGATAAACTGAAAAGGACGCTCTGAAAATAAATAAAAAAAAGTGTAATAATAATAATGAAGAGAAAAAAAATGTACACTGAAACTGAAATTACTGAAAAAGAATAAAAATGAGAAAACAAACCAGGGAAATGAGAGTTGAACAGCTCTCTGACTGATGGGCAGTCACTTAGCTTTGGTTACGAGGCAGTGCTGTTCATGAAAGGGGTCAGAGCAATCAACTGGCAGATTTCTAAATATGAAGCAAATAATAAAGGAGAAAGAGGACACCCCTGCCTGGTTCCTCTGATTAAACACAACTTAGCAAACAGGAATCATCCCATTTTAATTTGTGCCTCTAATCCTTCGTATATCCTCCTAACTATCCTTATTATTGTGTTAGGGAATGTTCCATTGCCCTACTCATTCAAATCGCACCTTACTCTACTGGGACAATTACTTTCAACTGTTGCCACATAATCAGAAATGACTTTTTCAGAGATGCAATAATCTCCTACAAGTATGTTTTCTATAGATTTGTACTGTAAATTTTAGTTTAGACAATTCTAAAATGCTGTTTAAGTAATACACTTTCTAAGATGTGCTCAGGAAAAATGTACTCATTTGAGTATATTGAGTACTGGCTAGCTCCAACCGCGCACTTGGGTTTTGATAATATAATTCCCTTCTTAATTGCAAGATTCAGTTCTGGTTCTCGGAAATGTAAAGTGTTTCCCTAAAATAATAAAGTAAAATGACAAAGACTGAAATTAACAATCTGATGTTAACAATTTAATGTAGGGTCCAACCAGATTTGCTGGAAAGCTTCTGTGGTTTCCATATTGAGTAAACTACTGAATTGGATCTAGCAGTTTTTAGGGTTAAGCTCTAGATGATTGTCAGTGTTGAAGTGACACCCCGACCCCATGTGCAAAAATGGGAAAAAGTGGTTGCAGATGGATTGGACTGTGTGGCAAGCTTTTGACAGGCACATAACTGTTTTTTTTTTTTTTAAATAAGCTGTATATTAGTAAGCCACCAGACAGGACAAGAAAGTAATCTTCCAGGAGCTTTTTGATTACCAAGGTAGAGGGGTCAGACCTTATATTCCAATATCACCAGTGTAAAAAAAAAATAAATAAATAAAATAAAATAAAGCAGAAGACATTTATACGGGGAAGAACCAGTAGCAGTGTGCTTATAAATACTGAGAAGAGTGTTGAAAGGACTAATCTGTATGATGATCCTTTAATTAGGGTTACAAATATTTAGCGTGAGGTGCCTCCCTTGACTGAAGTAATATGAGCAAACAGCTAGGATTACTGGCAGAGTGCTGTAATGTGAAAAGAAAAGGCACTACTAATAGAAAAATTATTTATTTCTTTAAAAAAATTAACGCCATCATTCTATAGAACTGAGGGTAGTCCTGCAGACTTAATTTCATAAGGACACTGACATGATGGAAGCAGTTCATACAAAGTCAACAAATGGGCATATCATTTAAAGACAGTCCACAATTGCTTATTATGTATAGTTTTGTGGAAAACTGGAGGATGTCAAACTTTCACAAGATACAATGGGTAAGATTTGTCAATAAAGAGATGTATGAGAACAGCAGGACATAATAAAGATATCAGACATTATAAAAGGAGATATGAGAGAGCATAATTTCACAAAGGTGTGAAATGATTACAGGTCAAAATCTTTGACAAACTTCAAGAATACATAGGAAGGACAAAGTGATTCTTATGAGGGGTGCAGTTGGTTAATAAACATATGAACCTTATCCAGCAAGCAGGGCAGCAGACAGACAGACAGACTCAGTTGACAAAACAGCTCTTATTTTCCCAGAGATTAAAAAAAGGGTTGCCATTTGGGATACAGGTAGCCTGGGTGCAATCGGAAGCCAAGAAGGACCAGCCTTGCAGCTTGGGGTAGACAGAATAAGCAGTCAATACTGACTTTCTCACTGTACGACAGAACCATTCCGCTAAGTACACAATCATGCTGTACATGCAGTTTCAGACCGGTTTGTAAGAAGGGGGCCATTGTGAGTAAACATAAACCTGCACCACCTCTATGTCTGAACACATCAACTGCAGGGAAGATCCAAGCTTCATCAGGGCAACTATAGGACTTCTCCGCCATGCAGTGCAAGTTCTGGGTCCTGCTTCCCACCTCTATCCATTAGTGGGGATGAACTGCCAGTGTAGGCAACATACACAGTGCATACATAAACACGTATCAGAAAGATGGACCAAAATAGTTAAAATTTCCATGGTTCTAAAAGGAATCTGAACTGACAGACTATATTTAAAGCTAGTTAATGAATACCAAAGGTAGTGGTAGTGTTGACAGAGTAGGAGAGGAACAGGATGGAAGGGAGAAGAAACAGCATAGTTCCACTGCATTAGTACTCAAGAACAACAGTCTTTAATATCCTTGCAATGAATGTAATGCTTGCAATTAGGAGGAATTCAGGAAAGGAACAGCAAAGTTTTGTTAAGCAACTTTCAGTGCTGTTAAGCTCTAGTCTCATGCTAAAGCATAACAGCAACAACCAGAAACATTGTCTGATACATTTTCACAGCTTTAGAAGGTGTCATTTACTGTGTTTCTCTCACACACCCACCTACCCACCCACATGGAATTGTTAATAGCCTCTGCTTGTTCATCAGATGGGCACTTCACTTTTGCCCACTGCATGACTTACCAAGTGTTTTACTACTTTCAAAGCTGTAAAAAAAATTACACACCTATACCATTTTTTCTGAAACTGTCAGTAGATGGAGCAGATAAAGCTCCAAGCACTACAAAGAATTAGGATCAGGTCTGTCTGACTGTAACTGTTTATTATAGCTACTTGGCATGGTTTAAAAGTCACCTAGAGAACGGGATGAATGTTTGCTCTTGAGGTGGATTTCTGGACATTCATGTCTCAAACTCATAATACGTTGGTCATGATCATAGACCCAATCATAATTATCTATATTATAGATGATACAGAAGAATCAAGTATGACCTTTTCAATGATGAGACAAATACCAAACATGTAGCATTTTAAAATGTGCAGGGAGTGAGAGACAGCTGCAGACTGATCAGGCAATCAGAGCTGTGAGTCAGTGTTGAAAGATGCACAAAAGTATGCATTTGAAAGGAAGTGGTCCATACAGACATAACTAAAATGGGGTAAACAATGTCAGGCAAACTCTAAGAATAAACCAAGAGGCATCAGAGAACAAATCTTGGGAGAGGAAAAAGTAGGTAATGTACAAGAGCCGTACAGCTTATCTATATATGTTACAAGTGTGAATGCGAAGGAGAGGAAAGCTATTCCAAATGCAAGTGAATTACAGGCAGGCCAGGGTGCAAGCAACAGTAATGGAAGAAGGAACTCCAGAAGACATAGCAAGAAAAGAAAGTGTGGTATACATGCCAAGCCTTCTGCTGGAAACTATAATGCTTCAAGGACTCACACGATGACATAACCATAAGGACTGAACTGTACTCAAACACGGCAGTAACTAAAGACTACAAAGTGCATTTACAAATCCAAAAATGGGAGGTAAAACTGGACAGAATATATGGTCCATGTAGTTTTTTGTTGACAGTTTTGTTTTTATGTTTTTCAGCTATGACAATACAATGAAAAAGCTAGATGTTCAGAAAGCTAAAGTAACACATTACAGTGCATGAAGTATTTCTCATCTGCGGGACCATTTTCCTTTCTGTGTAATACCTCACCATCTCAAATACTCTCACAAGAACACAGCACATGACTGCTTCTCAGAAGTGCTGAGTGACACTGCAGGAAGAGAATAGTTTGTTCAGCTACAGCCTGGTAGGCACTACCTGTAATTCCAGGTCCATTCATCTTTCTGCATTAGTGCCTACCGAGAAAATAACAGAAAATGGCATGAATGCACAAGCTGAATGAAGTAAAGCTAAACAACTGGAAGGCTATTAGCTCATTCCTCCCACACACATAAACACACCGTACATGCATTCTGCAAGCAGGTGTCCATTTTGTTTACTTAACAAGGACACAGGAGGGAACGACAAGTATACTTGGAAGTCGATTTTTTGCAGAATCATTGTTACAAAGCCTGACCACAACATATCATGGTACACTGATTCCGAGTAGTCACATCACAGATTGTATCTGGTTTCTAACAGAAGAAAAAAATATTTAACCTGTTAAAAAGAGGAACTCCTTACAGACGTCAGTGAGTTTTTCCCCGCAAATTCATACACCTTGGTTATCACCATGGCAACAACTGGAACTACTTCAGCTCCCTGAAACCACAGCCCAAATTCAAATAAGGCAATTAAAGGAGTGACTCATAGCAGAAGAGGCCAGATAATTATTAAATGAGTACACTAAACTAAAACAAAATTGTTTCAACATGGAGTGCACATTGACTTAGTGTGCTATTTTTTTTTTTTTTGTTATTGCAGATTAGAAGCTGCCAGCAAAGGAATTTATGTAACTCTTGCGCAACAAAATTAAATGATAGCTGATAAGCATCCACACCCAAAGGCCTGCCAAAACTATGTGTGATGACAGTAGAGACTATGCTGTCCTGTCAAAACACTATGCCCAAACACAAAGCTAAAATATCTTTAACACAGTTGCTGTACAAGTCACCACACTGACTGTCCACACATAATATGTATGGTGTGGGTATCATCTCAACAAGGGCCCATGTGGTATAGCCACAATGGAGAAGTAAATGCTTCCCGATCATGCAGGAAATATGCAGCAACTTTCTCCATGAGCCACCCAGGGCAACCAAGGAAGAATTTGGGAAACCCCAGGTGTCAGACAGAATGCTGCCTGACCACAGCACTATGACACAGCCATTGTAGCCTCCATATTGCTAAACTAGTCACTTTCACATTAGCATGATGGGATATCTGGAGAAAGACACAGCCCAACCACTGGAAAAATAAGCCCGGCAGGAGACAGACCAGTCCTCATAATCCATATGATGAGTTTGGGGCAGAAGGGAAAAATGATTAAATAATACAAAATACATTTTTACAATGGGATTAGGATACATAATTTCTTAATGATTTCCAAGTTTTGTAATTAACAATAATACGTGATAACATACTTCTATATAAATAAATAAATTCATGCATTCATTCATTCATTCATTCATTCATTCATTCATTCATTCATTCACTTGATGATAAGCCAGTCAATCCAGTCCAGTCGAGAATTGCAGGGGGACAGAAGCCTAACACAAAACTTGGTGGATATAAAGTATGGAAACTCATCGCAAACAGGGTACCAACCTATAACGTGGGTGGAAACCACAGAATTTGGTGAAAGCCCAAACAAATGCAGGGAGGATGATTAAACTGTGCAAAGAAGCCCCCACCCCCACCATGAAACAAACTGAAAACCAAACACTCTGAGGCAGTGCTAACGTCCCGGTGCTATAAAACACAGTATAAGTGAGTGAAACTGTTATTCCCTAATATTGCCTTTTTTTCTCTCATAACTAGAAATAATGCTAAAAGAGCTAACATTGGATATAGTACACTTTCCAAATAAATAAACTACCAAGTGATTTTCAATGAGTTTGAAGACCACATGCAGGTGCTAGAAAAAGAAACAGTACTTACTGTACACCACCACAGGACACTATGGATGTATCCATGAGGAATAGCAGAGAGCAGAGTGCTTAATCCTTCTCAAGACTGCCCTGTACCACCTGTATCCACCTGCCTCCTGATGATGCTGTCCTTTTCACCAACAAAAGAAAGAAGAAATGCATCTGCTAATGTCTTGCTTCTCTGAGTTGTGCATGTTCTCTGCCTTACTACACCTTATGTAATGTGCCTACCCAGTGAACTTACATTCACCCCACTGCACGGTGTTGTATATGTGTCATGAGCTCTCTTCTGTTAGCGTCTCTTGTTTATACTGTATCACACTTGTTTATTTGCAAGCTCTCTTCTGTTAGCATCTTTGTTTATACTGTAAACTTCATCAGAATAGCAGGTTATTCTGATGAACTCCCCTACAGAGGGATGAAAGCGCTTAATTTTATTTAGTTCAATAAAATAATTTTATTGCCACACCTCCGTTTTATACGTGCTTTTGGTTTTGGATGAATGGTTTGACACAGGCATGTATTTCACCTTTGTTGGTTTCCTAGTTTTATACTGTAAACATATTTGCTTTTTGGTTTGTTTTGTGTCCAGATTTCCAACACTACAGTACAAAAAGGATGATATGGGCTGATGGGACAAGTTAGTATAACTTCACAAAAAAGTTTTTGCACCTTGGTACTGTACAAAAGGCTTTTTTGCATCTCACCTTTAGAGCTAAAAAAATAAGCTACGGTTGAATTTCAGAGAGTAGTAGAAAGGCCCAGCCTCAATTACGTTACCTGTACCACCTGTGTACAATGGAACTCTAAACAACTCACTTAATTGTCACATTCTAAGTGATCTAGAATTGTCCATGAAAACAAGCAGATGTTCGAGGGAGAACTGATATTTTACAGCAAGAATAAAACATAACAGAAAGAAATTAAAAAAACAACAAAAAAAAAAAAAACATCTTTAATGAAAGCACATAGTGGCCACATGTTTTACTATTTTACTTTTTACTGCAATGCAGATCTATATTACTTAAAAACTGTAAAAGAAAATGGGAAATACGATTACCAAGGAAAGCTATTTAGTGCAACATAACAGCTACAGGCCATGACTTCTTGTTATTTACTGTGTTATCTCAAATTATTCTTAAGCTAAATTACTTTTAAAATGGTATAGTGAAACCAATCTGCAAAGTCTGAAAACTGATCAGCTTTAAGATTATACTAGACACTTGTTAAAGCCAATTAAAAATAGGGGAAAAACTACAGGGCCTAGAGAAGTATTTATACAGTCAATTGTGTAAATTATTGACACGGAGACTTCATTTTACTTGTTTGTTAACCAGTTAACTGTAAGTAAACTTATCCTTTAAGGATTCATTACACCTAAGATCACAAGGGCAAAGAAACAGCAAAGAGAAGGAAAACATGAAAACAAAGGGAAGAGGATGGGTAGGTATTGTTAGGGTTATATGGTTGTATGATACCTCAGATAATTACTAGGAAAGCCTGACTGTTGTGTTTGTAGAAGGCTGTACACATTTACTTCAAGATTAAAGAAGGAAGTGCGGGGTGATAATGGGCGCAAGGAAAATGATAAAGTAATGGAGTCTGAAACAAGACAAATGCTGGCAGGAGCACAGTAGGGCAGCGGAGGCTAGTGTATGAGCGTGGCTGCCGTTGAAATTATGCTTGAGGCAAAGTGGGAACCAGGGAAAGGGAGCAACAGCAGAGCAAAGATAGCTACAAATTATGGAAGGAATACTAAAAAAAAAAAAAAAAAAAAAAAGTCTAGAAAAAAATTAACTGCAAATGTAGCAGGGGACTGTCACAGATTTAATTCAATTTGATTCAGTTGTAACAAGAAAACATTAGACTAAACATACAGGACTTAGATCTTGCAAGGTCAGATGAAGTCCAGGAGGTAGAAGTGATGAATCCAGTGGCTACTACTGACCATTTTGCAGTATGACTCACTTCAGGCAAAACATTAAAGACTTGTGGGAGAAAGATGATAGTGTGACTACAGCCCACAGGTTAGGGTTCTAATCGGCAGAAGAGGTGACACAGTTAACGGCAACATAGGTTAAGGTTCTAACTGGCAGAAGAGGTGGCACAGTTAATGGCAACAGGGGAATGGAATGCTGGTACAAAAGGAACTACAAGAATGGCAAGCAGTACAAATGAAAACCTAGGAATAAAATTTAAGGAGGGCATCCTCTTCTTCTTCTTCTTTCGGCTTTGCCCGGTTAGGGGTCGCCACAGCAGATCACCTGTCTGCTCATGATTGGCAGTGGAGTTTTACAGTGTCGAGTTGCCAGCCCAGCACCTAACCTTCCATGGAAGGCACACAGACGCACACACTCATGCCTAGGGCCAATTTAGAGTGCCCAATCCACCTACAGCATGTCTTTGGGATGTGGGAGGAAACCAGAGCACCTGGAGGAAACCCACACGACCACAAGGAGGACATGCAGACTCCACACAGAAGGCACCCCAGCCGAGGATTGAACCGGAGAACCTCTTGCTGTCAGGCGACAATGCTAACCACTGCACCACCGTGGCCAGCCTAAGGAGGGCATCCTCAAAATATAAAATTCACAGAAAGCATCCTCAAAAGTGTGTGCAAGCAGTTACACAAAAGATGAAGGAAAAACTCAGGAAATGCCAAAATGGTCAACCACAGAACTCAAACAGGTACTCAGAACTGAGAAGAAAGAAAGAGGGAAGAAGGAAAATAGGTCTAAGAGGAGCAGGTCTGTGATGAGGCAAGGAAGAATACAAGTGGAGAGGCAATGAGGGCAAAATCCACCCTGTAGAAAAACACCCCCTTAAAATTAAAGAAGGGTCAAGCAGGGGATTTTTCAGGAACATTTTTAGAACAGAAAAAGAGGACAATGCCTAAACAAGTTGAGCAATGAAGGAATGGAGGTCAGAGATGATGCAGACATTGTCAAACTAGTAACTTCTTCCTAATACTCAGTAAAGAAAAAGGTATCATTCCAGGTGGGCAAGAAGGCAAAAGTGAGGAGAGAAATTCAAAAATGGGCAAATAGTGAGAAACAAAGCAGGGAAAGACTTAGCTAGATTACAAGGTACAGAGCCAAATAACATCCCACTCAACACACTGAAAATCTATCAATCATGAGGCAAAAAGTCTAGCAATGATTTTACTAGATCTCAGGCTGAAGGACAAGCGTCAAAAGGGATGAGAACAGCCTGTGCAGTAAAGGTCAATCCAGGAAACTATTGGCCAGTTAAATGACAGTGGCAGGAATGGTGATGGGGAGGTTCCTGACAGGCCAGCTTCAGGCCTCCATAAACTAAACCCACATAGGATCCAAACAACAAGCAAGTATTCATTAGCCGAATGAGCTGTCAGTCAACCCTACTGCAATACTATGACTGGGTAATAGCAGAGCTGAGTGAAGTACCACCTGTGGACATGGTCTATATTGATTTTAAAGAGGCCTTTGATTCAGCATTACATTTTTATTTTAAAAAGGGATTCTATGTAATTTTAATTTCAGTACTTCAATTATACTGTTCTGTGGGAATACTTGTTGTGTCTTTCGGCTTTTCCCGGTTGGGGGTCGCCACAGCGGAACTCCGGTCCGCTAATGATTGGCAGTAGATTTTTACATGCCGAGTTGCCGGCCCTGATGCACAACTTCAATGAAGGTATGCCCATTCACGCATGTCTCCACACAGAAGACACTCTAGCTGAGAATTGAACAGGACAACGTCTTACTGTGAGGCGACAATGCTACCGCAGCACCACCACCGCAGTTCTGTGGGAATACTAAGGTGTTTTATTTAAGTTTACCATTTACTGTTTTTTCTAGTTTTGAAGTACTGTTTTTTTTGTACATTTCATATCTTAAATGGGCAAGAATAAAAGGCAAATCCATTTTTTGGATAATAAGCTCTAGTTGTCAATTAATGAAGATAAGTGATATAGCTTGGCTCAAATAGAAAAGCTACAGTAACAGAGAAGTTTTATGAAAACACTGCTCATAACATTCCAAAAATATATTGGGACTCACTGACAGAATGCGGGAGTCCACCTCCAACAGTTACCAATGGGGTACCACAAGGGTCTGTGCTGGGTCCTCTACTGTTTGGAATCTATTTCTCTGAAGTCCAGGTGAAGGCAGATGGCCTTTGGCTTACCAAGCTTACAGATGACTGTAAACTAGGCGCAATCATTGTGTCCCCCCCAATGATACTAACATATTACAGAAAGGGCTGATGCAGACAAATGACTGCTGCCAAACTCACCGATAAAACGTAATGCAAAAAATGCCTCATTATCCCCTTTGGCAAAGAAGTAACCTCTGCTAATTATGATACAGATAACACTCCAATAAGCTCAAACTCAGTGGTGTGAGACTCGGGAACACAGGTTAATAGCAATCTAAACTTCAATTACCATATGTACATAGTGGTAAGAAAAGCATTCTACACTGCGCATCTCAAAAATAAGGGCATCACATCCAAGACCATGGAGGTTATAGCTCCACTGTACACAGCCCTTATCAGATCTCTAATTGAGTACAATGTTCCCTTCTGTATGTACCTCACCAGACATCTGCAGCAACTGGAGAAACCACAGAGGCTTCTAATCAAGAGAATCCAGGGCCTCCAAAACATAACATACATGGAAATACTGAAAACCCTGTCACTGTACTCTGTATCATACAGGCTGCTGAGAGGCGACCTGTGCCTGGCCTACAGAACAGTCTTGGATCCTGCCCAAATGGAATTGCTGCACATCCGCAAATCAAATGGGACAAGAATAACTTGCTCCAGGGATCTCAACCTAACCTGTGACATTAACAGAACATGATGGAGAGACAGATACATCTCCCAGCGATTACCACTCCTCTGGAATAAGCTCCCACTCCACGTGAACAGAGATTTTTAATTACCCTATTTAAGCGCAACACTGGCAACTGGATGGGTGACCGTAAATTCATCTGGGGGGTGGGACCTTCTTCCTTCATGGACAGGGTCAGTCAGTGCTGATCACAGAATCACTGTCCTAATGATGACCATCTACATATGCTCAATAAGATTACTCAGGTTTTCATACTGCTAGGCTTGTAAAGGCCCTTGGGCAATTAGCCTAGTAACCTTCTGTGAACCTATGAACCTATAACCTAGAAGTCACAATGTGTTTGGTGACTCCCTATTGTATGATCATGTTGGTAATGTCTGGAACAAGCTTTGATGTGGAATTAGGGGCACTATCAAATAAGGCTAATTTCAAAAGGAAACTACACTCTTCCTTCATTTCAGAAAAAAATAGCACATGTAAAAACGCTATTCCTGAACCATACCATTCATATCTAGCCAGTAACAAGACTCTCTATGTACAATGCCTCTTTGTTGTTAGCCACTAGGTATTTCAGGAATGTAAAATTAGTATTTACTAATGTGTGTCCTGTGTATTACTAATGACTTCCGCATGAATGTAGCCAAAGTGGCTGACACCAAAATGTGCCACAAGAGTGACACTTAGAATGCTTCTGCTTTGTTTGCACAAGTTTACCATATTATAAACATGTCCTACAGAACTACAATTTAATGTCACAAAATTATCGTGAAGTATAATGGCATAACCCTTAGCCCTTACTGGCTCCTTATTAATATCTACACTACAGGACAAATTGGGAAGCATACCCTTATCTCTGCAACTGCTCTGGAGTTAATAAACTGAGGTTGTGTGATGATGGAGCTGCCTTTCAGTAATTAGGAAAAATAAATTATTATAAAATAAAGTATAATCCAATCTATGCAATTTAATATTAAGGATGGATACATGGTAGCTAGACTGTATTCTTCTTCAAGCCACGAAGAGTCTCTTCACACATGCATACAATGTAGTGTATGTGAACAACTGCCAGTGATGAAGAACAGATGGCAAGAAGGTGAAATGGAGAGTGTTTGAAAGGGGGATTTTTCAAGCTGCACTTAAGAAAACACTACTTCACAGAGAGGGTGGTAGGAGCTTGCAATGTACTGATTGAGGCAGTGGTTCCAAAAATCCATGACACAGATTCAAAGCTAGATGAAACAGCATGATGAAAGGATGGCTCAGGTATACTGGTTGGCTGCACCATTCTGATTTACTTGGTACTTGATTGATTTCCTTCCACTGTTTTATAAAAGCCTTACAAGTCCCTAACATCTCTAATATACGAAATAAACACAACTCTGATTAACTTTTGTTTTTGTACTTCAAGGTCTCCCCTAAAGAGGATAACACATGCAAACCTATTGTCACTATCCTGTTAAAACTGAAAAATTATACAAAAAAGTACGAGGTTAACATACAAACTGGAAAATCAAGATTAACAGGAAATGTAATGCAATACTCTGCTGCTTCTGCCATGCTCAGGCTTTGTTTTCTAGTGTCACACCTCTTGTTTTTTTCTTTCTTAATGCTATTCTTTTCCTCAGTGCCAGCAACTAATGCACCTCCAAGTTGTGAAAGCCCACTACCATTGTCTGAATTTACCATATGTCTCTGCTTTCCCAAATCAGGAATGAGGAGGAGGAGGAAGGGGAGGAAGATGAATGGCAGGGCTCTGCAGCAGCCAGCAGGCCTCAGCTGCAAAAGATCCCAAGCAGCACAGGTGAATTCCCACTAGGGGAGGCTTGAAGGGTTAGTTCAGTCTTCTGCTACACATTTACTTATCCAGCTTCACCTACACTTGAAATGTGTAATATATCCTTCCCTTTGTAACATGCATCCCCCAATGCCTTACGCCGCCATCATGCAGTAAAGAAAGAAGAGTTACTCTGGGGAGGGTCCATCGTTATGAAACCTAATCCTCCCTTACCCCTACATCATCCTCTAGAAATCCTGAAGCTAAATGTCTGAGTTATCAGGAGACGGCAACTACTCTGCAACTAGTCAGCCTGTAGCACTCCTTACTAATAATGGGTAAAAATCAAAAAGAGAGACAAAAGATAGACAATATCAGCTTCAAGATTCCTATAGCCCATTTCAGAGTATTATCAACTTGGCATCCTAATTTTTATGAGACATTTCCAATGAAGGTGGAAAACAACAGTTTAATAATAACAAAAAAGTTTACTGTTATGCATATCATAGTTAAAACTGTATGAAATACCAGAAAAAGACAAGTTTTAATTATGATAGCTTTCTGCTTCCCAGTATTTATTTGCTACTGCCATCAGAAATCAACATTTAAACAGCTGGTACCACGCCATAACAATCCCAGAACAGTCAGCCATGGAGATAAGGTACAGTGGCATTTTTGCCAGCTCACCTATCCTGGGGAGGAGAGAGTTTTTCTAGAGGCGTGTGTGTGTGTGTGTGTGTGTGTGTGTGTGTGTGTGTGTGTGTGTGTGTGTGTGTGTGTGTGTATGTAATGCATACCTTCTCAAGCTGGCAGGATGGCACTGTATTGGGACACCATGATCTCCTCACGGTATACTTCCCCTCACTACTTACAGTAAAGATTTAATCACTTACAAGGCCCCACTCTAAAGTGTTACATTGGACAGATGTCACAGAAGGTGGAGTAGATGACTGAGGAGGGTTTCTGGAACATGGCTGATGACAAAAGCCTAAGGTGGGAACCAAAAAAAGTAAAAAAAAAATGACATGCATAAGAATTATGAAAAAGCTAATTTTATCATTTTAGTATGCAGATAAGTGCAAACTAAAACCTATGTACTGCGAGCTGCATATTACCAATAACAAGAAAAACAAATCAAACAAGAAAGAGCCTTTATGTCCTGAAGAAGCACCATTAAAGTCTCCATTAATTACTTCTGTATATACTACTGTGGTTACAGTCTGAGAACAGCTCCTTCCAGCCAAAATGCTGACAACTGTGTATAATTTAAACCAAAAAGAAAATGTCATGTTTACATCTTTAATTTTTTCTTGACCTAGCCATGCAGCCATTATTACCAACTAATAACTGTTCAAAGTGAAAGCTGATGGTGCTTGCAAGGGGACAAATGCACTTTGTGTTCAATATCACAATTTCCTGAGGCAGTTACTCCCAGCAACATATTAATTATACAGAAACATGGCAGTAGCAGGGGAATATGTTCAGAGAACTACAGATAAATACCCTTACCCTAACATCTTAACAGATACTTTAATAGCTTGCATGCAGACGGAATATATTTAAAATGTATTCATCTGCCTTGTTATCCTGGAACAGTGCCCTTTGTTTCTATCATCCCCTCATACGCGTTTCCATGCAATCTCTCCTAAGGAGGTCCCACAGACTTCCTTGAGAAACTGATGGGTTCTGCTGTTAAATGTCTTTGTCTCTTCTGAAGTCTCCACCTTTCTTTCTTTGGCCGCCTCTGTGGACTTCCTTTTAGGATGCTCCAATAACTTCAGCTTTGTAGCTTTTTGGGACTGTTCCTTCAGAGTCAAAGTATACAAACTCTTTATCAGAATGAATTTCACTAAATCCTGTTTTCATGTATACGAGTCTGAACTTTTCAGACTCGCATGTGAAGAGTGTGAAGTTCAAATGTAGTCTACACTGCCATCTAGTGGCACATGGTACTTTTGTGACAACAACTTTCTAGTCATGCCAGCGAGATATGTAAGTTTAAAGTATGAAGCATCGAAAGAGAAATACATCCCTTAGTGATTCTTCGGTCATGAAAACTAATAGCAAGTGAGGTAATCTTAAATAAGCTCCCTAATAAGTACTTCATGCATACCTCTCAACTGTACAGATTTTCACAGAATGTCCAGATTTTTGCTTCATATTTCTGGTCTGTTCCTCATAAAAATTATGTTTTTTGACAAATTGCTGGGATGATCTAAGGATTAAAGTCACTAAATAATAACATGCATTTGAGTTTCAGACTTCATATCGTTCAGAAAATGTATGCTAACCCAAATCTTGTTAGCTCTGTCTCTTACCTTGCAGTGCCTCTTTATCTGTAAACTATCAGCCAAGTTTGTCTTTTTCCTGTCCATACTGACAGCGTACTGTTAAAAGTTCTGCATGCTGCATTAAACGGTTGCAACGAGAATCGCTCATCAAACAGCTCTGTTCTCTTACCTTGCAGTGTCTCTTTATCTGCAAAGTATGTTGGCTTAATTTTTACATTTTACAATATACTAATTTAAGGCCTTATCTACTGTACTCTCTAGCAAGTTGGTATGCTGTAAAGTAGCTTGGCAGCAAGGACCCCCCCCCCCATTTCTTAATAGACTGCCTGTTAGTTTTAACAAACTTACGTCTATTAAAGCTGGACTCCTTATCCTAATTTAAGATATTTCTTACTTGATAGTACTACACAACAAAACCTCTTTTTCTTACTATTAACAGTACATAGCCTTATTCTGTTAGTGTTTACTGACTGTTTCTGGACTGAGATTTACTCTGGGTTTGGCTGCCCTGTTCCGTTCGCCCTCGCTTCACTCGGGCTCACTTCGCTCCCCTTCCACCCCCATTTATAGCTAACTACTTTGCACCTCCCACAACAGACACCTACCTCTTCCTATCTTTCATTCCATAATAGTCTATATCTTAACCCTCTTGCTGCTACAACAAAATATTCTAACTTCACCCCCCCCCCCCCCCACCGGTACTAGCTGGTATACACTATTATCCCCTATCTAACAGACCAACAAACTATACCCCCGTGCATTTTATTAACTAAAAAGACCCTACAATATGTACTCCTCTAAGAGTAACATCTATGCATTTCTAACTACATCCATCCTATCTCTGCCTCTCCTACTCCTCCTTCTTATACTCACATCACTTACACCCCAAACATATTTCCACTACAAACCCAAATTGCTGTAGCCATATAATCACCAAACCTTCACCATTTTTTCCATCTATCTTCTCATTATATACTCCCTTACCAAAAATACACTTACCTAACACCCAACTCACCCCTACCAAACACAAAGCCAAATACTACACCCCCACTGCTAATATGCTCAACCTCATCGGGTCTACATTATCATATCGCACATTCAGAAGAGCAAGCAACAGATAATTAACCCCATGTAAGCGAAAGCTTACAACGTCGAAACTTCAGAACAGCGATTATTTTCCAATGGAAAACAATCGCTGTTCCGAAACAAAAAAAAAAACAGTAAAACATTACTTAATGTGGGGGGCTCTGCCTCCCATACCCCCCTACTTGAATATACCATCTCCGAGATTGCACTACAGTGCCAAAAAGGCAAAGTAGCGAAAGCAACCACACAAATTCTTTCCCAGGGAAATAATTTGCTGGAACACTGCTTCGCTATTTTGCCTTTTCACACTATACTGTTCGACAAAGACGCATTTGACAACCTGCGTCTGTGACGGCGTAATAGGGAACCAACTCATCTACCTCCACAAAAACATTCACTTAGCTGGAGACATCCATCCCAACCCTGGTCCAACACACCCCACTGCTAGCCCTCCTAACCCCAAAGTCAATAATCTCCCAAACAAGCATCTTTCCTTCTAGTCAATAAACACTAGGAGTATTCTGAACAAAGTAAGTGAACTACATGCTTGGATCTCCCACCATACTCCAGATATCCTTGTTCTGACTGAAACCTGGTTGAAATCCCAACACCAAGACATGAAGATCTTGCCCTCTGGCTATAACATACACTGTCTAGATCGACCAAAAAGGAAAGGTGGTGGCGTTGCTATCCTACACTCTAACCACCTTACCATTTCTAACTCTACTTTTACATCCCAGGCCTTCTCCCCAGCTGAAATTTTATCTGTAAGCCTAAATATTAATAGCCATTCCACTACCACCATTGTATCAATTTACATTCCACCACATGATAACATCCCGCTACTGGAAAATATGATTGCTCATATTTCCCAACACATCCCAAATGAAACTATTATTCTTGGGGATGTCAACATTAATTGGCTATCTCTCTCCTCTCTAAACTCCTCACAACACCTCAATCTCTATGGCTTTACTCAACTCATCTCTGATCCCACTTATTTCAATAACTCCCATACAGCCTTGTTTTTACTTGACTGGATTCTTGTCTCACACCCTTCCAAATACCATAACCCTGAAATACTACCAAATTCTCTAAGTGATCACTGCCCAATAAAAATACTCAGATACACATCCCATCAAGCTAAACCTCAAAGGTTTATCAAACACCGAAAACTAACAAACTTTAATCCTGAAACTCTCAAATCTTTATTATCAAAAGTCAACTGGAATCCTTAAAACTACTCCCCTTGGATGAAGCTATCCGCTTTTTTAACTCCACTTTCGTTAGTATTTTAAATTCTCTGGAACCCATTAGAACAGTCCTCATAAAGTCTAACATATCCCCATGGCTGACCGTAAACACTCGTGCACTACTAAAAAAAAGACAAAACATGGAAAATTTGGACTAAACCTAAACATCAACCAGACCTCCAGAAATATAAAGAACTTAGAAATCTTGCCAAAAGTCACATATATAAAGATAAGAAAAACTTCTATAATAATCCATCTTCTACCTTTAAATCCAAACTTAAAAAGTTCTGGCACTCTATAAATCAAATACTACACCCAGGTGCAGTAGTCTCCCCTAACCCTCATCCTGACAAAACACATGATGAAACTGCCTCCATATTTAACAACTACTTTATAGACTCAATATCCAAATTACTAAATCAAGACACAAACCATCCCACCAACAAAAATAGACCTAATAGCTCAGACTCTTCCATCAATAGTAACCCTACCACTACCTTCTCCCTCAAACCTGTCTCCACTAACTATATTAAAACTCTATCTAAATTAAAACCTTGCTCCACATCCGTAGACAACATTCCCTTCCACATTCCTTCAGGCTGCTGCTGATGTTCTTACTTTCCCAGTTTCTATTCTAATAAACCGCTCTATCATGGAATCCACAGTCCCTTCCATCTGGAAGCAATTTCACACCCTTACAATACTCAAAGGAGGAAACTCCATTGATATAGCTAATTTTAGACGCATAGCCATACTCTCACCACTCTCCAAAATTCTGGAAGAATGTATACACAATCAAGTCTTACACTACCTTCTGCAAGAAAATCTACTCACACCTACCCAACATGGCTTTCGTCCCATGCACAGCACTACTACAGCTCTCCTGTGTTTCCTAAACTCTATATCACTAGCTAGAGACAATAACAAATGTATTTCCTGTCTCTTTACTGACCTCTCTAAAGCCTTTGATACAGTCTCTCATAAACTCCTTCTCCTTAAACTAGCAAACTTACACTTTTCTCCATCTACCACATCTTGGTTTAACAGCTATCTCTCTGATAGACTCCAATCAGTCAAATGGCTTTCAGCTTTCTCCCCTCTTCTTCCTGTTAAAATGGGTGTTCCACAAGGCTCAATCCTTGGGCCACTTCTTTTTAGCATCTTTACCAACCTTCTCTACGCTTCCTGTCCTGGATCCTCACTGATATAATACGCAGATGATTCTACTCTTATCATTACTGCCGGATCACCATCTCAACTAAAATCACACACACAGTCATCTTTTAACTCTGTAGAAAACTGGCTATCTGAAAACCAACTTATCCTTAATCCAAAGAAAACCAAATTACTACTCTTTCTCCCCAAAAACCTTAACCACATAAAGTCTTCCTTCTCCATACTGTCACAAAATAATACTAAAATACAGGTGAACACCAGTACAAAACTCTTAGGTGTTACTATTGATGATAGACTAACCTTTAATTTACACATTAATAATTGAATCCGAAAAATACATCTCAAGGTAGGTCTCCTCTATAGAAACAAAAATATCTTACCAAAACAGCAAAACTAACCCTTTCAAATGCCTACCTCTTACCCACTTTACTTTATAGCTCCCAAATTTTCACCAGCCTCAACACTGGACTATTAAACAAGTTAGAAACAACTTATAACAGGATTGGTAGATTTGCTGCCCAAAATTCTTACAAGTCCCATCACTGTCTCTCACTAAAAGAACTAAACTGGCTAGAATTACCTAACCTGCTTTGGTATAATCAGTTTCAGATTATTCATTCCATTCTCTACAAACCCTCTTTCTGTCCAACCATCTCATCTCTAATCTCTCATTACCTACCCACTAGATTACTCCGCAGTTCTAAACAAGGCCTACTAAAAATCTACAAACCAAGGACCAAAATGGGTCACCTAGTCTATAGCTTTAACCCTTCCAAGGTCTGGAATAGCCTACCACTAGATATAACATCCCTTGAACATCCCAAGCAATTCAAATCCGCTACAAAAAATACCTTCATGAAAAATGTAATTATCCCCCGTAAACACTCCCCTAAAACCTTCTACTTCTCTTCTCTCTTCCTTCCCTTCAATAAACAAACTTACTACTTTATCTTCTCCTCTTGGTACATCACTGTACAAATCTAACTAGTAAAATATTTCAGCTATGTAACTATTGCACTATTATGTATATAATATGTAATTATGAATGCATCCTGCTGATGAATGTATTTCTATATGTATTTCACTTGCCACAGTTTAATGTATGACACTGTAATGCAATAATGTGTGGTACTGATGAATGTATTCTGGACTGCGGTGGTGGTGCTGCGGTAGCATTGTCGCCTCACAGCAAGACGTTGTGCCGTTCGATTCTCAGCTAGAGAATCTTCTGTGTGGAGACATGCATGAATGGGCGTACCTTCGTTGAAGGTTGTGCGTCAGGGCTGGCAAACTCAGCACGTAAAAAATCTACTGCCTATCATTAGCGGACCGGAGTTCCACTGTGGCGATCCCTAACTGAGAAAATGCCGAAAGATACAAACTGATGAATGTATTCTGTATGTATTCAATATGTAAAATTTCTATTTTTCTGTTGGAGCTTTTCTCCTCGGGCCTCCACTGAAAATGGGCATTTGTAGCCCAGCCAGACAAACCCAGCCCACAAATATAAAATAAATAAATAATAAAATAAATAAGGGCAATATTTAAATTGTGTCTCAGTTTTTTGGCCTTTGTCCCCCCATTTTGTCAGGCCTTCTCCAGATTTCTTGCACTAAGAGGTTGAGAGGTATGTTCATAAGTACTACTGAAACTTATTTCTAAAGCTTCCATTTATATGTTCTGCTCAAAGTGCTTCAGGAATTATGGGAGGCCCACCAGCACTGAATGCAGCACTTTAAAGTATATTGATGATGGTGCAAGTGAAGTAGAAATTCTCTAAACTACCCATAGGTGTGTGTGTGTTTGTGATTTATGAGTACATGCAGGCATCCTGCAATAGACCAGCATTCTATTCAGGATTAGATTTTCTGCCCTGTGCACACTGAGTACTGAGATTGGCTACTGCTCCCCCTGTTACTCTGAATGAGATAAAGTGAGCACTGGAGAATGAATGAATGAATTACTGCTCAAATCAGACAACTATATTTCCATACATGCAGTATAACACTTGTTTTATTCTGTAACTATCTTGCTTAGTAACAAAACAAATTGTCTGAGTTGCCCAATGATTCAAACTGCATTTTTGATGCAAGTATCTATTTTTTTTTCAAAGGTGTTGATGGCTAAGCCAGCCTCACCCCTCAGTTCTTCAAGTAAAAAAATAAAATGGTCTGCAAGCAGGTACCTTGACAGCAACCAATCAGGTACTGTCTCTGTGCTCTGCCCCCAACCATCCTTTCTCTCATTTTTATTAACAAATTGAAAACAAAAAAAAAATTTTCTATTAAATTGTAACAAACTACTTGCTACAAATGTGGCAAGCAGTTGCTACAGTTTATACTCAACACAGAGCTATACAGTCTTACAAGATAAGCAATAGGACTCAGGGCAAGGAGTGGGGTCCATTAGTAAAAAAGTGCAAACAGTAGTGGTAGATTTAATATAACTGAAAGTGACTGTAACCCCCTGAAGAGCAATTAATTACGCAGCTCAATAAGCTAGGGTCACCAGCAATGACAACATACAAGACACAGTCCTGTGGTGTAGAGGTAAGAAGCCCAGACTTCATCCCAGATGACCTATGTTCAAATACTGGCACAAACATCTAAGGGACTGGAAGAGGAAACATGAGTTGGAACAGCCAACACCAGCTCACTCATCCTTGGGAAGGAGGCTTCTAGACCAGTGGCATGGTGGCACCTGGGTGTATCACCTGCCTGTAGCAGCCATGTTGGCATCTATGCCTGCCTCCCTGTAGCAGCCATGATGGCTTATACTTGGAAAAGGATTTTGGTGCTCAGCTAGAGAAATGAAGGTGTGGAGGGGGGGGGGTAGCATTTAGACCTCCTCCCACGACCAGGCAGTTAACACGAATCTGTAGACAGCCTAAGAGTAGGCCATTCTGAGGGACCATTTAGCAGACCCACTCCCTACTACCTGACTCTCACAAGTTTGGAAAAGGATGAACCAGCAGGAATGACTAGGCCATAGAGCTCTTTCCAAAGTAGGGACGGTTGGCCCCCTGCCCCTATTGAATGGATGGGCTGATTGTGTGCAGGTACCAAAACCATCAGACAAGGTCCTTCAAAGATCAGGGAGGACTGACAAAAGAAAATGACAGAAATATTGTTACTGGTGTGGCAGTATTAATGCCCTACAAAATAAATTAAGGTGTCAAAGATCTCAGCAAACAACTACCTTCAATTCAAAGTAAGGTGGTAGGTATAGTGTGAGCACATCACAATATAATCCACTTAGTAAATAAAATTGTAAAATAAGGATCCTGAGCTATGCATTAAAGGGTAAAGAAATGTAAAGTTGAACCCATACGGTGTGAAGCAGGCAGCCATCAGAAAAAGGGTTAACACATCATTACACAGTTATGTCCCTATATTATAGTCAGGCAGAGCAGAAGAAAGAGAAGTACGTTCAGTATACAATGCAATCCTCACGCAGCAAGCAAGAGGAGAAGGGAAGCAGTGGTTGTAGAACATGTGGCAGAGAACAGGTACAACAGGTTGGATAAAAAACAAAGATACAGCACCGGGCACAGGTAAATTATTTACAGTGGGGTACAGAGCCCAGTGCTATACCTACTTGCACTAATGACAACTGGAGACACACAGAAAACAATGCAAATTCCCGAGTTACAAGCATGAAATTAAAATTGAAAAGGACGATACTGGTTAGGCCCCTGACAGACAACATGAAAACAAAGAGGCAGATAAATACTTGAGTGGCTGAAGTGAACAGTTTATTATGCTGCAAACCTGAGAGGCCTTCTAGGCCCACAAAACAGAAACAGATTTCTGAAAATGCAACATACCAAAGCAGAGAGCAACTGACAAAAAAGGAAGAAAGGGAGAGTACCTGAATACTGAAGTCCTGATACTGGTTGGAGCTAAAGCAGTAAGGAGGGAACCACAGCCCTACGTGTCTCCAGTGGAGCAATTAAGAAACTGCCAAAAAGAAAAGTCGTAAAACTTTAATCAGCACACACACCGATCAGAATCAAATCCTTCAAGTGAGGAGAAAGACTGTACCGCCACTGAACATAAGCTGTAACAAAGTGCTTATGTCGTGTGTCTCAGAAGAACAGCACTAAAGACAAAGTCAGAGAGACGACATTCCTGAATGACAGAGGGGCCTAGACCAAGCTTTCAAGAAAGTCTGAATGACATTTTAAAACAAAAACAGCATTCATACCGTTTTTGTTTTTTAAATGAGTTTTACTTTAAGGGCAAAATTTCATCTCCCACATCAGAGTAGGGTTGTGTACCCTTGCTATTAATATAACAAATACCAATAATGCTGCATTTCACTCAAAGTGAAATTGTCTCATGCAGTGAACTTTGTCAGTCAATGTGCAGACTCAGAAGTCTGTGTGCTGTCACACAACTGGATGTTCTACAAGTCAACAATTTCTCTTCAGTAGAAGAGACCTTCCATTCCAGGATGACTTTCTCAGCAGTCTGCTCAAAATGGTGCCACATAACCTACATGATTTTCTGGATGAAGTTGAAAGGAAGAAGATCCAGCAAAGTTGGTGTAAAACTAACAAGAACAAAACAAAACAACTTTAATGAGAATATAACGCAAACAACTGTCCAAGAATGTTGATCAACAGCTGGGTATGTGGTCAACAGCAAGGTTTGTAAACTGAAAACCAATGTTCCAGCTTCAGCCTGAGAGAAAGAAGTGACTTACAGGAATGATCTAAATCTGCACTAGTTCTCTGGTACACTAGGGTAATGAAAACACCTGTTTTTTTTTTTTGCCTGTTGGATGTAGTTTAGTTGTGCAAGAATCTATGAAGGAGCAGGATGAGGACACTCAGAATGACTGCCCCCTGCTTGATAGCCAGCGTCTGGCTTAGGTCACAGATAGCAGCTTCCAGGGTTATGTTTGTTTATCATCCATTGTAGAAATATTGCACAATTGCCTTCAGGAAGACCTGACAAAATTAGGAAATAGCATTAATATCAAGTTTATTAATAGTTCTGGCAGAAAACCTGACAAAATTAGGAAATAGCATTAATATCAAGTTTATTAATAGTTCTGGCAGAGCATTGCGCAATCATGTGCTCAACTCATTCAAGGTTATAAGCACCCACTTTCAATATAAAAAAGTCAACAGAAGTTCACAAACAAATTAGGAAGCCTAATATAAAAAGGTTATCGAGTATATACAGTATTGTTCTAACATAAGAAGGTTGTTGAGTATATGCAGTATTGTTCTAACATAAGAAGGTTATTGAGTATATGCAGTATTGTTCTAACATAAGAAGGTTATTGAGTATATGCAGTATTGTTCTAACATAAGAAGGTTATCGAGTATATGCAGTATTGTAACATAAGGTTATCGAGTATATACAGTATTGTTCTAACATAAGAAGGTTATTGAGTATATGCAGTATTGTTCTAACATAAGAAGGTTATTGAGTATATGCAGTATTGTTGTAACATAAGAAGGTTATCAAGTATATGCAGTATTGTTGTAACATAAGAAGGTTATCGAGTATATGCAGTATTGTTGTAACATAAGAAGGTTATTGAGTATATACAGTATTGTTCTAACATAAGAAGGTTATTGAGTATATGCAGTATTGTTCTAACATAAGAAGGTTATTGAGTATATGCAGTATTGTTGTAACATAAGGTTATTGAGTATATGCAGTATTGTTGTAACATAAGAAGGTTATTGAGTATATGCAGTATTGTTCTAACATAAGAAGTTTATTGAGTATATGCAGTATTGTTCTAACATAAGAAGGTTATCGAGTATATGCAGTATTGTTCTAACATAAGAAGGTTATTGAGTATATGCAGTATTGTTGTAACATAAGAAGGTTATCGAGTATATACAGTATTGTTCTAACATAAGATGGTTATTGAGTATATGCAGTATTGTTCTAGAGGTCATTACACTGGATGAAGATCATGACTGAATGTCTGGATTTTGAGACATTTCATAAGGCGTGGGGATTGGGTTCTCCCCCTACCACTTCTTAATCTTCTCCTCACGACACCCCCCTTCCCAATTTTTATTACACCTTGCTATTCCTCTGTACCAACTCCTGGCTCACTACCTTGATTCTTCTCTTCCCTCCTCTTTCCTCACTTTTCATATGACCTCCCTTCTCCATGTCCCTTTACCCAGCACAACCCTTGCACTGACTGCTTACAGCCTCTCTTCATGACAACAATTCTGCATCGTCCTACTCAACCCTCCTGTCATTCATCCTGTCTTACTTGAACCTCTGCCACATGAATTGCAATACCCAACCACTTTCTGCACTGACATCTCTACTTATTTCATTGCTGTTGCCTCTCAAACATGCCTTTTTGCCTCGCTCCTCCTGCACACTGCTGTATAATGATCACTTCTACTATCATCCCGCTTTTTAAAAACAAGCTTTTGCAGACTGATTTCTATTTTCTTTCCTTCTTTCTTTTTGTTCCATCATTTTACTTCTGTATTAGCGTTATTCATTAAACACAACATTTTATCTACTGATATACACTGTCGTCCTTTGTAAAACTCAGTTAATGTTTTACTATATATTCTATATTCATTCATTCTTTTAAATTACTTAAATTAATTGCAAATGTTCTTATCAACTTCTTGAACCTTTTGTACATGTATTATACTTGGAGCTTTCCTCCCTGGGACTCCTTTGACAAGGGGCAACTTATGGCCATATAGACAATACCGGTAAACAAATCCATGCTACTACATATATAAATACATACATACATACATATGTATGTATACATCTATAAATAAAGGGCCATAACAAAGAACTGTATTAACTTTCAAGTCATAATTTTGAATTATAGTATTCCAACAGCAAATTTTCTGAAACAAATGGGATGAGACTACATTAATCCTAACATTAAGTTAGCGACCTGCAATTGTGAATAATAACTGGAAGTACAAGATACAAAGCCCCCTGCATGGGATGCAAACATCAGTCAGAGATCACATTTTCTGTACTATTCATACCTTCATTCTAGGAATTCTGTCATCTTGGAATTCTAGATGTGAAATTATAGACAGAACTACAATGACCCTTCCTCCAACATAAACATAAATTAATAAGAACCTTTCATCTACAGGCTGTAGTGTGCTGTATGCCTGCAACTTTTGCCTATGATTTGACAGGCATACATGTCCTAGTCTAGACACCTGCTTCCTTAGAATGAAAAATGAATGCTCTTTCTGCAGGAACTTTGCACACTTCAAGTGTACAGCTATTTTTCTTTCATTCTTTGAAGTAGCGCCAGTGACAAAAAGGAATAAAGAAGTTAAGGCCAAGGTGAACCATGTTTGCTTGTGACTTAGGCTTTTCACAGACTTTTCAAGAGAGAATGGGCATCCTACCCGGAATGAGAAGGATGCATATACAGTGCCTCAGAGGATGGTTGGTGTTGCAGTACGCATCCTGGGGCAGGTGTCTGGCTCACTAAGCCACCATCAGTGGTAGCCTTACTTGTGAGCATACATCAGCATACACTCACAGCAGGGGAAGTCATTACTGACACAGGTGGATCATCCCTCCATCTACAGGGTGAGGCTAGGCCATACAAATGTCCTCATTTCCATGATGCTGCCAAGATCACAAGCAACCCTCACAGCTGCTTGTAGGATGGCCTCTCTGTATGACTCTTGCCCTCTTAGTGTAACATAATTCCCCTAGTACAGGCGACTGAGTGGGAACAGTCTCGATGGAGAGGTTTCATGGTCAGAGGGCATGGGGGGGTGGAGCTGGAGACTTAAAAGCACCTACAAATAAATATATATTTTTTTAGTTTTTAAAACAAGTGGGGTTGAATGGCATGCATACATCTTTACATAATTCCTTGTCTGCAGCATTAAGAACATCCGATCTCCAGGTGGCATTCTACAGCACATGAAAGGCATACCTTTCTAAGGCAGTGCAGCACATACATTTCCAAGACCACAAAAATGGTACATGTAGTTCTATCTCCTTTTGCTTGTGCTGAAGCAGTTCTGCTGCTCTGTAACCCTGTTCCAGCTGCCACATATTTTAATATGACACTTTTCCAAACACAATTCCACCAGTCACTCAAGCCCACAGGTTTACAAGCAGAAGGCTTGTAAATGTCATTCAAAGCATAAGAGAAGACCACCATCCATCCCTGAGACACACTGCAGCATTAAAAACATGACACTGGTCTACTTTAGCCCTTTCACTCTGCACCTGCTTTACCCTCGCGCCAAAGGGTTCCACAACTCAGCATCCCAACCCATTGCTGAAAACATGATCCATTCGGAACAGTGCTCTACCCAAGTTAACAAGGAAAACAAATATATAAATAAATAAACAAACAAGTAAGCAAGAGAGCAAATAAATAAATATATTCAATAAAAAATACAATACACCCCATCTCCACTGCAGCACAGTTTAACACAAAGATAAGTTGTTGTTCTTGTTCTTTCGGCTTTTCCCGGTTAGGGGTCACCACAGCGGAACTCTGGTCCGCTAATGATTGGCAGTAGATTTTTACGGTGCCGAGGTGCCAGCTCAATGCTCAACCTTCAACGAAGGCACGCCCATTCACGCACGTCTTTCGAACACCACTCAACCGAAATGCTAATACATAATGCACCAATCTCTGTTCTAGCTGTAAAATAAAGCACCCAGGTATTACAGAAGAAATTCAGTAACATCTGCAACATCCTATGGACCACTTCATGCACTATTCTATGCCTGTTTTTTTATTATGCATATCAGTTTTACTACTTTTAATCTCCTTTGAGGTAGTCTCCAAACAGATACTTTTTGAGGTAGAATTGTCATAATAAGCCATCTTATAAACATACAGTATCAATCCTATGTGAAATGGGCTAATATGTACATACTGCTCACATGAAAAGGCATGTAGTTTATCTGTAAAACACAGTATACCAGTCTCATGAAACAAAACACACAGAGCAGTAACTGCAGTACATGATGCACTAAAAATGGCACCAAATAAAATGCACCCGCAAAAAGCATTCACAAACAATTTCTTGGCAGACATTTTAATGTTACATGTAAATTGATATTTGATATGTTGGATTTAAATTTGCAATGGAAATTTTCTGCTATTGACAAGCCATCCTATTTTTTTTATGACAGGTCACTTACATATCACGGCTACCTAATGACATATATGGATTTGTTTTTAAACCAAGTGGCTAAATTATGTATAAGTCTAAAAAGTTCTCTTCGACAGTTGCCCTCTCCAAAACTATATACAACCTTTAAGTTACCATATCTAGCTTGGAGGTATGGAGAGCTTCGCTCTGGCCAACCCTCCCATCCCCACACACCTGTGTAAATGGTTTCAGTATATGCACAGTTCTCCAGTTTGGTTTTAGGAAAACAAGCTTCTGTCAGCTGTACACCTGTAAGTCCAAAAGGACTCCGTCACTCTTCCTTAGTACCCCGCCCTCCCACACTTTACTTCACATAGCTTAACATGGTGACACCTAAATCTGCTACACTATCGGAGGCAAAAGACACATCTTTACAAATAAAAACAGAAACCTGCCAAATGGAAACATGCTTAGTAGTGTTAATGGTTCAAGTCTATCTGTAAACTTAAAGAGGTTTTCACTGACATCTCCTCAAAAATCAGCCGATCTGCTGTGGAAAAATGGGACACAACATGTATTTTCCTGGTCACCTCTTACATGACAGCATCAGTTGCTGACTCTTTTTAGTGACTCAGAAAAGGCCAGTGTAGAATGGAATCCATGGTTTCAGTGCTCTCTATGGCCTCGAAAACTATGGAATGAACCGCCTCAGCTTTCTGTAAGCTTGATCTGCGAAGGTCTCTGCAGCCCACTAGAGTTCAGCAAATGTGCAGTGCAAGAGCTGAATCTAGGGCACAATTCTAAGGGCTTCAAGAAAAAGGATGATTGGGAGAAGTGCACATGCAGCAAACTGCAGGGTGCAGCTACTCATAGGATCTGCAAATATACTTCATCATGGAGACTGTGGGTCACTGGAACGAACTCCCAGAATGGGTGGCAGACAGGGAATCCACAAAGTCATTCAGAAAGGAAGAGAAACAATTAGGGAGGAAAGTAAAGATGGAAAGGAGGTGCCATCATAACAGCACTTCTAAGGCAGATGACAGATTAATGAGGAGTGCGTTGTCTCCTTCTGCTGTCCTGTAGATTCAGTGCAATGTAATTTAATACTCACAAGAGATAATAACTGCAAAAACTGATATGATGCAGACATACAAAACAAGTAAAATAAGTAATCTAACCACAAATCATTAACAAACATCACAAAACCCAAACAATTCTGTCAATACTGCTTTCTTACTGCAATCAACAAATTCTGCACCTCAAATAAATGTCATAAAAGGTCCATTACCACAAGGCAAACATTCTGAGCGATACACCCCCCAGCCAAAAAAATATATTAATAATAACAAAAATGCAATCGCACATCCACCTTTGGCTGTTATGTTTATAACACGATAGAATAAAATGATGACAACTGACTAATGAATGGCCCAGCATATCTATAGGCCAGCTACTTAATTTATAAATGATTAAACATGGGCTATTGCTGCTGTGCATGAATGAGTTTTAGTGTATTTAACTACCAGGCTTTAAGTATTTTTTCTTCTGAAGAAGTGCAGTCAGATTAAAGCACAATAAACTGCATTTCTTATAGTTCCTTTCTTTGTGTTTTTTTTAACGTAGTGTTATTTTTTTAATAAGTTTGTTTGTGTCTTTCGGCTTTTCCCGGTTAAGGGTCACCACAGCAGAACTCAGGTCTGCTAATGATTGGCAGTTGATTTTTACATACCGGCTTGCCAGGCCTGATGCACAACCTTCAACAAAGGTACGCCCATTCACGCATGTCTCCATGCAGAAGATGCTCTAGCTGAGAATCGAACAGGACAGCGTCTTACTGTGATGCAACAACGCTACCGCAGCACCACCACCGCGGATAGTGTTATTTTTTTAATAAGAATGGTGAATTATATATTTGAGCAAGAGAGTTTGGTGTATTAAATGTATAGGTTCATAAATTCATAAATTTAAACTAAGCTTAGGACAAGACAGAGAATTAGCCACATCACCGCTATAAAGAGAAGCACAGAATAGTTATTTTTAGATAAGAGACCAATAGCACTAAAACCAAGCAGGAAATTACAGAGACCCATTCATTTGTCAAGGTCTGGGTTAACTGTTTTTGGAGAAGTACTTTGGTTGTTAAGGTTTCCTCCCACATCCCAAAGACATGCTGTAGGTGGACTGGACACTCTAAATTGGCCCTAGGCGTGAGTGAGTGCATGTGTGTGCCTTCTGTGGAAGGTTGAGCGTTAGGCTGGCAACTAGACACTGTAAAACTCCACTGCCAATCATGAGCAGGCAGGTGATCCGCTGTGGTGACCCCTAACCGGGAAAAGCCGAAAGAAGAAGAAGAAGAAGACTTTGGTTGTTAGTGCCAAAGGTAAGGGGTGCTGGGTAAGAAATCTAATGCACCAGCAGGTAATGTTGATTTTACAGGGGAGGTTTATGTGTTCGGGACTGGGAATAATTAAGATGTTCATTCTGGGAAGGTGAAACAGGTCTAAAAGTAAAGGGTCTTTCATAGAACTTCTCAGGAGCTTGCAGAGCAGACGGTATGCGACTGAATAGAGCTGGAGTTTCTTCAGTCTGGCAGCATATGACAGATTTTGGAGTCCCTTTATCCTTTTGGTGAGGAACTTTTGGGGTCTCTCCAATTGCTGCAGGTGTCGGGTGAGATACATCCCGAATGGGGCATTGTACTCGATCATTGGTTTGATAAATGAAGAGTACAGGGGAACAATGACCTCACTTGATCTGGATGTGAATCCCTTCATGATCAGATGGGCAATGTAGAAGGTTTTTCTAACCACTTTAGCAATGTGAGTGTCAAAAGAAAGGCCACTGTCAACCTGGGTCCCCAGGTCCCTGATAACCTCTTCTGTGCTTAGTGGATTGCCACCTATATGGTAGCTTGTGGTTACCTTGTTTTTCCCAAAGGGTATGACTACACATTTTTTGGCATTTAACTTCAGGCCATGGCTCTGGCACCAGCTATCAGTTTCCGTGAGACCCCTCAGAAGGATATCTGTGTCCGATGTACTTTCCACTATGGCTCCCAGTTTGCAGTCATCTGCAAACTTTGTCAGCCATAGTCCTCCTATGTTTGCCTGTACTTCTGAGAAGCAGATGCCGAACAACAGGGGGCCAAGGACTGAGCCCTGTGGGACACCACTTGTGACCGGCTTGTAGTCTGACATGGCGCCAGCTACTTTAACCCTGTGGGTTCTGTCCTTTAGCCAGTTTGCAACCCATCTTGTGACATATGGGTTTACATTTAAGCTGGTAAGTTTCTCTATAATACCCGAGTGGGGTATTGTGTCGAAAGCTTTTGCAATGTCAAGGTAGGCTGTATGGACTGCCTTTCCCTCATCAATGGTCTTGGTGACTGTTTCGAAGAAGTCGACCAAGTTCAAAAGGCATGATCTGCCCTTGACAAAGCCAAACTGGGTTGGGTCCAAGGTCTGCAAGTCCCCTATGTCTTTGTTTATGAGTTCCATTATGATCCTCTCCATAGCTTTGCAGACCAGGCTTGTTAAGCTTATGGGGCGATAATTACCAGGGTCCATAGAGGCACCGCCTTTGTGGAGTGGGACCACAGTTGCCGTACGCCACTCCTTGGGCACGTATCCTGTGGTAAGGCTAAGATTAAACAGCTGCCTTATGTGCGGGTTTAGTTCCTCATTGAGTTTGTGTAGCACACAGCCGGGGACACCATCCGGTCCCATTGATGCTGTGTTTTTAGCTTTAGAGAGAGCAGCTTTCACCTGCACATTGGAGATGTCTGGGAGGCTGCACTCCGCTGGGATAGTTATCTCTCCTTTTGGGGGGGGGGGGTGAAGTTTGCACTGAACCTGTCTGCCAGTATGTTGGCAATGTTTGTGGGCTCAGTGATTTTTGTATCATTTTGGACTAATTCTGAGCATATCTGGGAGTTTCCACCCAGGATTCTAACATAGCTGAAGAAGGCCTTATGATTGTCTTTTGAATCTATGGCAATTTTTCTCTCAAAGTTGGCCTTGGATGATTTTATGAGTGCTCGTATTTTTTTACTAATAATGATCAAAGGTGTCTTCTCTTTTATGGATTTTGCTCTATCATGTAACAGCTTTCTCCTCTTATTGTAAAGTTTGTTTATGGCTGGGGTCCACCAGACTGGACGTTTGCCCTTGGTGGAAAGAGTCTTGGTTTTATTAGGGATTGCCTGATCCATGCGGTCCTGGAGGTGTTCGTAGAAGGCATTTGTTAGGGCTTCCGCAGCTTGGGTTGTGGTTTCCACTGGCTCGGGGGCCTTGAAGGATACCACACCAGTCTTGAGTAGTGTGAAGTTTGCTTTAGAGAAGTTCTTCACTGTGGTCTTTTGTTTGGGGTGGGGCGGATGTGGATATCCAGTGAGATTAGTTTATGATTTGATCTCACCAATGAGGGATATACTTCCGGTGTGGAGCATTTTGTCCCCATGTTTGTGATGATGAGATCTAGTATATTTTCTCCTCTTGTGGGAACGGTGACTAGTTGTTCCATGGCATTTGAATTTATGAACTCCAGGAACCTTTGGGCTAGAAAGTTTGGGCTTGAGTAATGTTCCCAGTCTATATTCGGATAGTTGAAGTCACCCAATATAATGGTGTTTAGAGATACATTTATACCCTCCAGTGTCTTCAGGAAGGCTCTGTGGGGTTCCTGAGTTTGAGGGTGGCCTGTAGCATGCTACAAATTGTAGAGCAGTTTTGCCTATGGTTAATTGCACCTGGATGGTTTCCAATGCTTCGTGCGTTGCCACCAACCTGGAGGTGTGGGTATCCTTGATGAATATGGATACACCCCCTCCTTTTGTGGTGTGGTCCGGGTTTTGGGGCCGGAACGCATGATATGAGGTAAAACCTGATAGTGCCGGGGTGCTCTCAGGAGCCTTGAACCAGGTTTCAGTCACAGCACAGACATCGATGTTCTCCATACTGAGAAGGGCCTCGAGTGTGTGCATTTTGAGATTTAGACTTCTGGCATTGAGCAGCATTACCCTTAGTAGTCTAAATCTCAAAATGCACACACTCGAGGCCCTTCTCAGTATGGAGAACATCGATGTCTGTGCTGTGACTGAAACCTGGTTCAAGGCTCCTGAGAGCACCCCGGCACTATCAGGTTATGACAGCACAATGAGTTCATCTAATGAAACGTGGCTCTCTATCATTTCACTACCTGAATGCAGTGCTCCTATGAAGAGCATGTTAGTCCTCCCTGCTTTTCCTTTTTATCCCCCCGCAGTTTCCTGTTTCTTCCTACATCAGAAAGTCATAAGGTAAGTGAACTTATGTTCAAACTGACCTGAGATTGGTGTGTGTGTGTGTGTGTGTGTGTGTGTGTGTGTGTGTGTGTGTGTGTGTGTGTGTGTGTGTGTGTGTGTGTGTGTGTGTGTGTGTGTGTGTGTGTGTGTGTGTGTGTGTGTGTGTGTGTGTGTGTGTGCGGTGCATGTGTGTGTGAGAACTGGCATCACCCCCAAGAATGTTTCCTGCTTTACACCTACTGTTTACTAGCAGAGGCTCTAACTGTGTGTGACCATGAGATGGATAAACACGAGTATTGAGAAACCAATGAATGAAATTAATAAATTAATTTGAGAATCCATTGGTAAAAACAATAAAATGCTGCATAACTACTGTAACTTTTTTATTACAAAACTATAAATGGTGTCACACAATTTTGTTATGCTTTTTTACACTTCTGGGGAAAACTCACAGATAATGTAAAGCAATTATAATCTTTTGAACTTGTTTGGTACAGCAAACCACTTTATTTATTAATGCAAATTCATCAGCTTCTTTAAGTGGATTAATTCATTATTTCAGTCTGTCTGTACTGCATACTTACAATGCAGCAAATACTGGTGAAAGACACACACAGTACACCCATTTGTTATACTAAAATTTCAAGTGATTCTCAGCTAAACAAAGCAGGGCTCTTAAAATGTACTTTACAGCCCCCCCCACACACACACACCCAAAAGCTACATACATAAAAATAAAAGGTTCAGCCTGTTAACAGCATCAGATAGATGGACTCTTTCAAGCTCAATTAAAAAGATATAAATCCAGGTACACTGTGTGAAAGTCTGTATCAAACTGCTCAAAAGAAGTTTATCCATTGAAAATAAATTATTTTAACTAAACCTGCCGATTCCTTCCCTGTAAGATATCTGGATACAGCTTACCAAACTTACAAAATAAAGGATCATCAAAAAAAGGCTGGCAAACATACCAGTACTTCTTCGATTTACAGTTTTGTTTATGATATTACATTCCCTTCATTCCAATGCAGGCAGCTTCAACACAACTGACATAAAAAAGCAACTCCAAACAATGCAGGGGTGCTGGAAGCATACCTCTCAATCTCTTAAAGCAAGAAATCCAGACAAGGCCATAAATAACATGGGGACAAAGTCCCAAAATAGGGACACTTTTTAAATGTTGTTCTTACAAACTTAAATAGTTGAAAGAATAACAGGTTTTACATTAGCATGATTTTTTATGAAGGGTATGAAGTCTGAAATTCAAATGTCTGCCATTATTTTCTGATTTCAACCCTCAATGTTTTGCCAATGATTTGATAGAAAATCACAATTTTATGAGAAACAGATGAAAAAATATGAGGCAGAAATCTTTACAGTTGAGAGATATGGTTGGAAAACAAACTTCACAGATTCAAACAGGTTTCTATCTTATAAAGGTCAGACTTCTGCAACATCAGGGTCCTGTAACATCTGTTCTGTACACTCTGATAACACTTGGTTGGAGTCTGTTCTTTACATTCAGTTCCCTTATATTTGTGCTAGAGAATGCTTCTTTGTGATATTATTTTTTCCATCCCAGGAATCAATAATTTCTGCAAAGATCAGTTGTGGACACACGTAGAATAAAAGAATACACACACATATCACGTGTAAACAAACACACATGGACACACACCTGCTGACGGGGATATTTGTCTTCTCTGAGGTGCAGTGACATTCAACTATATCTGGCAAGAAAAAATGTTTTAAAGAAAACTGTTGATTGCGATTTTAAATGTTTGTGAAATCTTCTATAATCTTATCATTGCTTTATTCAAAAAAATATTACTTAAATATAACATATGTATTAACCATATCAGCTGATACACAAAATACTTCACTTCTGACATCTCCAGTTCGCTTCACTTCTGAAAATGTTCCATCTCCTATGATCAGGCATGCATGTGCCTCTTGCAGGAATACAGCATGACATCTCATAGGGGGAGGAGGTTCAGGACGACACTCACAGACTGCTTTCTCTAGTCTGACCCACATGCATCTATGGAAGCAGACCAGAAAGACATAAAAGTGTGTCTTACTGTCATCTAGTGACGCCTTTACAGTACACTTATCGTCAGCTGGAGTCCATCCTTTCTTCTTCTTGCTCAAGTCCTTATACAGCCTCTCATACTAATGGGTTCAATGCAATCTCCTTCATTTTTCTATAAAAAGAGCAAGAATGGTTTAGCTGGCCACCTTGTATAATTGTCCATTCATGTCTGGGGTCGCAACTGGAACAGCAGCCTTCTGCAATGCCTGTTCAAGGTTAGAAAGACTCACATTATATTGTTCCAGTACTTCACATGCCCTTTCTGGTTCTGTGAAGGACGTCACACCTGATGGCAAATAAATTCGCAGCACTACAGAATAAGCCAGCTTGACAGGTTTTTATGCAGGGCAGAAACTTATTTCATCTCTGCCTGGTTTCACAGGAGTAATATTGGTCTACATACAATCTTTTACCCTGGGCCATGAGCACTTCACCCTTTTGCCACAAGCCCATTAGTAGCTGCTCCTTCAACTGGAAATTCTGCACCTTAATTATGATTGGGTGAGGGAATTCCATTACTGTTTCCATCAGTGAACACTCTATGGGCCCTGTTTAATAAAATGGAGTCAAATGGAAGGCCTGTCCATTCATGTAACTGACAAATTATGATTCTCTCATACCTCTCTCTCGGACCTCAATTTCAATTCGTTTTTCTCTCAGCTCTTACTGGGCTGCTTCCATCTCTGCATTCTGGATGGTATGGGGTTCTTTCCCTTTCCTTAATTTCTTGTATCTCGTCCCTTTGGGTAGATACCGTCTCTTTGATTTCATGAAGGCACCCATCAGTTTTTTTTAACATATTCCAGCCAGGAATTATTCATTTTTTTCACTTTGAGATAACCTTTATCCAGTTGCTCCTGAGTCCCAGTCATATTGGTCCAGTCATTGCTTCAGAATTCATTGGCTGGAGCAGGCGCTGACAGATGGCCAGAGATATCACTCGGATGCTGTTTCTTATCTGCTTACCTTTGTGTTGCTCTGAAGACTTATTATTTTTCTTTTTTGTTTTCCTCATATGCCAGTCGAAAGGAGCTGCTTAGATAACAGCCTCTCTGATACTAATCTTGGGTCAAAGTGATAAGTGCTCCTGTCTGGTGGGACAGTGGAACATGTCTTAGCAGTACAGAGCCATTACTAGAACTCCATATCAAATCCTTCATCACAAAATGTTATACTGCTGTCATAATCATATTTTCTAAAAGCATTAGCTAATTTTATGGACACACTTCATACCTACAATTTCACTTTTAATATTAACAAAACTATTACTTACAAAACACAGTTCATCTGTGCATTGTAAAGTTTTCAGTGGTACATGTAACACATTCATCAGACACCATGCTTAAACATTCTCATTTCAAAATTTCTTTCCCCATCTTAATGCATTCATATTGTCTCCTACCTTCCTTTGCTCTTATTTTGCTACCTAATGAACAGATACAATTGCCTGCCCATACCCTCCAGCCACTACTAACCACAAGAGGAGCTATGCCATGAAAACCCTTTTGTGTACCTGTCTTTTTCCACAGTGACATGTTACATAACCTGTAAGCTGTGTCTTCATACTTAAAAAAATCACCTTAGAGCTTCAGCAGTAAGTTAAGATCAACCATCTATAACACGAGCTGACCAAGTACTGTCTAAAAGTGATAAATAAGCGATCAATATCCTTGAACATTCAAAATCAAAAGACCAAAAAATAAAGGTAGGCCCAAATACTTGCTCTACTTTCCTTCTCTCTCTCTCTCTCTTTTTACCTTACATCTCATAAACATCAGATGACAGATTTCACTTTTAATAAGGTATCTCTTCATACTTTTCAAAACTATTAATGTTCATAATATCAATTACCACCTGAGTTTTCTGTTTCTTTTATACCTTTTAGATTGTCTCTGAGTTTGCATGATCTCAGTTAACATATTTAGAGATTGGGATGTGGGGGCAGAGCCTGCATATCGGGGATGCAAAAGGACTTACTTTAATTTAAAAATAGCTATTTAGGAATATTTGGAGACTAGGATAAACACATTTCCAATCTCCATTGTGTATCTTCTACGCTAAAAGTGATCCACATACTTCCATATATTAAAATGTAATTTCTTCCCCTCCAAGGTATTTCTATCCTAGTTAGCTTCCTCAGTGCACACCCTGTTGAAGGTAAATGAAATCTCATACTTTCTTTTGAAATGTATCTCTGTTTCTCTTACACTACCATACCTATCATGTTTGAAAGCTTCTTGTCAGTGAAAACACACATAACAGGGTTCCTCAAGATTTGTTTTCTTAGTTGACACTCTCTAGGTCATAAAGCTATTCAGGACAAAAATTCACAGAATTTACTGCCTACTGCCAATTACAGCTGTGTTCTTTCCTCCCCTGGGACCATAAACCTAGCGAGTCTTTTCTGGTCCAGGGTTCATGAAACCAGACAATCAATGACAGCAATTTCATTAATTAACTGAGCTTTGCAAGTCAGGAAAAACTACACTGGCTGACTATGGGAAAGGATAGAAAGGACCATAACTCACAAAATTTCACTTTTAAAAGTGTTACCTATGCTACTTCTTTACATTTCTGTAAGCATGTTTTAAAGTTTGTGTAATACTGATGTAGGAACTAAATACGACAGTAACTGCAAACTGATCACTTTCACTTTTACTCACGATTCTCATTCACTTTTACTCATGATTCTTATAATTAAAAGTATTTGTGACTGCTTCCATTCTAAGTAAATGAAATTGTGATCTGACTGAAGAGACACGGATGAATTAATCTCACTAGCAAATAGTGCATTCTAGGCAAAAAGTAGCTTCCCATGAAAACAAGATCACACTGAGATATCTCCTTCTTGTGAGTTTTTTCAGGGTTAAAAAATATTTACTGTGATGCAGGCAGATTTGAACGGTGTAGAACTTCATGGCACAATATTTTTTTTCAATTCTTACTGCTTGTGGTCCTTTAACTGTTATACTTTCTTCTTTTAAACTACCTGGTTTTCTGCAAATCTGCATGTTAATCAATGCCTTATCTCAGCATTTACTTCTATACATAATACAGTATTTGCCTACCATGGTGCAATATGCTGTAATGCTACTAACCTCATATGCATTCAAGAAACTTCCTGAACCTTCTTGTCTGTATTTGTAGGCATGTCTTCCTACTGAGTACTAAGACAAACAAGTCAAAAATGTGTCCTAAGATTCAGAAAGATTATCACCACTACAGACAACTGGTTAACATGGAAGTGCCAGTTAGTGAAATGCCGATAATGTACAATTCAAAGACACAACAAAACCGCACAGATGAACACCTCGTTAAAATAAATACATTAAATAAAGTAAAATAAAAAAAACGCATTAACACTCCATCTGGGGTTTATACTAAAGTGTCAAAATTAGGGAAATGCAATAGTGGGAATCAAATCCTGTTTCATGCCCCAGTCTAGATTTTTAGTCCACTTTGTGCCGGACATAATAATGGAGAAAGGCACAAAGCAAACTCTGAAAGACACTACAACTGCAGGTCTGTACTACTCTTAGCCCAATAATCTCTGCCATAACCTCCCACTGGAGAAATACCGATGTACGTAAATGTGAGAGGTGGTGGGGAAATGCCACATCTGAGTTAGAGTAAAATAGAACTGTAACTGGTTGTTGTTGCTTGCTGTATGTCAATGCTTATTAGGTGTCTTTGTCAGGGTTACTCAGAGATTATGGGAGGAGTAAGTTGGCTAGCTGGATCAGAGTTCAGGCAAACAGAAACAGCCACTTACCACTACAGCTTTAATACTGTATTTAGGTTCATAGGTTCATACTAGGCCATCTGCCCTGGGGCAATTATAAGCCTAGCCCGATTCTGTATGGCTTACGCCACCCCTTGATTTGAGTATACTGTGCCCTTTTTAAGGTTTAGTTTACTGTGCCTCTGTCTAATAGTGACACGGGAGTAATCCCTGGGACAAACCTACGATCTCCCATCCACCTATCAAGATTCTTCTTGAAGAGATTCAGTGAGGTGCTCTTTCACAAATAAGGTAGTGGGGCGCACAGGAAAGAAAATGGGAGTAGAAAAAGAGAGAGAAAAGAGATGATATGGTTTCCTGAGTACATCTCCCCAATTTGGTATGTATAAGTGAGGTCAGTGTTTTAAACCCTATTCTTTTATTTCCTTACTTTTGCCACTTTCAAATGCACCACGACAATAACATCTGCTGAAGTCTAACCTGGCAAAATGGTGCAAAAACTCAGATACCTTTAGTAACAGTTCTATCAGTACATTTCACACAGGACAGACCCGTGGTGACACGGCTATACATTACTTCATAAAAGGGTTCTTTTTTAACATAATAATCTGTAAGATCACACCTACCAGCCGTCACAGCAATGGTTATCACAACCAATCTATACTACATGTATAAAAAAGTGTGTGTAATTTTTAAGGTAGTGTGATAAAAGGGATGTAAAAAATAAATAAATAATACTAATGAGCAGATGACACCTTGGAAGACTGTTGTTGAAGGATGTAACAAGATGATCAACAATAATGCCCAAAATATACGTGCTGTTAAATTTATCATGGCCCACATTCAGCAAATTCATTCACTCACTGCACTCTCCCATAATATTTTTGTGAAACAGACTGCATTATAACTGCGGACTGCCATGTGACTGGCTGATATTATGCTGCAATGTTTCTTTGGGCTGCCAGTTCAGTAACCAAACAACCAACCACCACAACCCCCCTGCTATCTTTCTAGACCACTCTGTCACTCACCTAGAGTAAAATGAGACCTTCTTTTCAGTAACCCATGTGAAACCCTTCATGGGGGGAGGGGGGGCACTTGATTTATCAGCAGATGGAATCGTTGCTGTTACTCCAGCTAAGGACTACATGCTGGGACTTCTAAATGAGCACACTGGCTAAGTGCCAGAAACCTTCATCCTCTTGTGACTAGTCACAATCCCAAGACAGGATGCAGAGAACATATAACATTGTCAAGTGTATAGCAGCATGTGCTCTTTTTCGCTGTGCACCTGACATCTTTGTAACTCCTTCTTCATGTCCTACCATGCTAGCATGGCTGCACATACTATTGGCCTCTACCAGAGTTTGTCGCAACTTCTGATAAACCTTCACCCATTGCCTTAGGATGGCCAATTTATCCTATCTTCCTCAGGTCACCCCTTTCTGGCAAAGTATATTTGTCCACATATACAGGTCAATAGTGGCACAGACAGATGCCCTGCCTTCTTATGAAGAAGACACTACTGGATACTAGGGTTGAATCTTGGAGGACTAGTACAACTAGAATGGATGGCATAAACTCTAATGAATCACAGCTGGTAAGTGTTACAAGGCTGCATTGTGGGAGGTTCCCTACAAATTAACAAAAATTAATATGGAGAAACACTGTTCACCAAATTTGATTTTACAAACTTTTTTTCCCCTCCCTGCTGACCATCAAGCTTTACCATGAACTGGTCCTCCTTCACCCTGTGGGTGTAGCCAATCACACAAGCCAGCAAGTATGCAGCCAATGGAGATTTTCAACTGAATGTCCCTAACCGCACTTCTGGTGTCTGAAATGGTCACCTGCATTACCATAAGGTCATCTTATGCTCTCCGTATGACAGGTGTGCACCCATAAACACACTCTCACTGGGAGCTACCAACAGCAGTTTGAGATCATCAAGCCTTATCCTTAGGTCCTACAGCCATTGTAAGTATGCAAGCCTCCACTTGTATGGCAGCAACTGGCCAATTGGGACCACTATCTCCTTCCCCTTAGAATGGGTGAGCCTATGTAAACCACTTAGTCCCACCCTTCCCTGCTTGTCTTGTCCAGTGCCAGAGCCACTAATCAAACTTGGGTTGTCTTGGTAATGGTCAGGGCTTTAAACATTATGCCACAGAGTTGGGTATAAGCTGTATTTGACCAACAACTTTCTAAGCAGGAGGTGGAAGGCACATCTACCAGCAAAACACATCTCCAAAAATCATGACACCTCTGGGAAGGTTATATTTAACTGGAGATGACTAGATGATTCAGTGTACAAATTCACAGTTTTGTGTTTCATTGAACTTTTGTATTTATATTTATTCAATTGACTGCCATCGTATATTGTTGAAAGTCTTGTCTGTATTTATACTGTGGAGCTTGTATACTCAGTCTTCAGATGAAAAGGGGCACTTTTGACCAGTCAGATTTTCATGTCAAATAAATGCTAAATAAAATAATAATTTGCTGTGATCCTGAAACAGCACTGCAAATGTCAGATCCTTCTCAGAGCACTGCACATAGACTGTCTATACAGAAGACTTAAAACTATGAAGAATTCAGTAAAATACCAATACTTATATGGAGGGGGACGAAAAAAAATTCTGGAAAATGGAGCAGCCTACATCTCCATACATATAATGATTTTAGTAGTACATTTATTTATTTAATTATCTGACATTTTTTACTAGAAAGTTCGACTCTGTCAGAAAGTGCTTATTTTCAGCAAAGGCCCAGGGAGAAAAGCTCTATAATCACAATCTTTCAAAAATCAAGTACAGATACTTTAAATCACAAAGTATCCTGTTGAACTACAAAACATCAACTACAGATATTTTAAATCACAAATTTGTATTATGTTACACTACAAAACATAAGAATGAAAAAAATGTTGTAATGAGAAAAGCATAGAACATATGTTTCATAGTAGAATGCAATGAAAAAACAGTAACATGACTTGGAGAAAATATGTGAGGAAAAACTCATTAGTCATATTATTTGTTATATAGATTAGTATGCAGTAAATAAGACCTGAAGCAATTCTAATTAGATATTTAAAGAGATATTAGAGGTTGCATGATTAGAGACAGTGAGGGGAAATGAGTGATGTCTTAGTATGAGAGATGGAGTTCATATTATGGTTATAGAAGGATGGAGAGAAGGAGATTATAAGAAGAGTGCAGGGTAGGGTATCGTCAGGTAGCTTGGAGGAGTGGTCTGCAGAGATGAAGTACAGAAGGTAAGGTAGTGGGAAAAAAGAAAGTAGTGGAGTAGGAGGCTGTTGATGGTTGTGAAGTGTAATTTAGTTGAATGAGGTGAGTGAAGTATAGGGAGTAAGTTCAGTCAGGATTGGCACAGGAGCAGGTCCAAGATTTTTTAAGTATTTTTTCAGGGAGAATTTAAAGGTGGGTAGGTTAGAAATAGTTCTGGTGCTGAGAGGTAAAGAGTTCCATTTTTTTTTTTTTTTTTTTTTTTTTTTTGCTACTGAGTTCAAGTATCGGCTATGTCCAGGGGATTTATTTGTTTTTTTTATGGTGAGAAGTTGTTTGGCTTCTGAGCTAAGAATTCTTTTTGTAAAATACATGTTGATTAAAAGGGTAACAGCTTTCCAGGCTAATGGTTTGTATATAATTTTAAGTATTGTAATAAGATGGGTAGGCTAGTGGTTTGTGTATGATTTTTATGTAATGTTATACGCTGAATATAGGAGAGGTGGAGGGGGAGGTCCAGCCAGCTAAGGGTATACAGAGCTTGACAGTGATGGCTAAAGGAGGATGAATTAGTAACAAACTTGGCAATTTTGTTGTAGCAGGATTGTAAATTGGTAAGAACTGGTGCCCCACAGAGTAGGAAGGGCAGAAAGTAGGTTTTGGCCAGAGCAATTTTTATGGGTATGCTCAGAAAATGTTTATTTCTGTATAGCAGGCCTAGTTTTTGATGGGTTTTCTTGATATTGCTTTGGATGTGGAGGTCAGGTTTAAGATTACTATCTATTATTACTCTTAATAGTTTGGTATGGTGGACCAATTCAATTTCAGTGTTATTTGCGGAAAAGATTTTGAAAGATGCTTTGTTAGGAGTGTGAGTTTTTGGGATAAAGAGGAGGAGTTTGATTTTTTAGGGGTTGAGTAGGAATTGTGCTCTTGTAAGCCAGGTTTCAATGGAGATGACAGCTTGTTGAGTGATTTCCTGGAGGTGAGTTAAGGTGTTTGAAGAGTCATCTGCATATTGAATCAATGTGCCTTCACAACAGGATGAATGGAGGTTAGTGATAAACATATCGAATAGTAGAGGGCCAAGGACAGATCCTTGTGGACTCCTGTGGAAGTAGGAAGGTATGGAGAGATGGAGCCTTGCATTTTACAGCTTGTCACCTGTTGGTAAGGTAGCTAGAGCACAACTGAATAGATGGACATGACAGACCCAAGGTAAAAATTTGAGGAGTTTACTGTGAGAGACCATGTCAAAGGTTTCTGATAGATCTAGAAATACTGCAGATACAAGTTTGCTAGAGTTGTGAACTTTATTGACAGTGTCTGTAAATTATAGTAATGCAATGAAAGTGCTGTGGTCCGGCCAAAATCCATGTTGCGTATTGGTGATTTGCTTATTTTGTAAGAGATAGTGGTGAAGTTATTCATGTATACATCTTTCAAGGATTTTAGAGATGGAAGACAGGATGGCTATGGGACAGAAATTTGTAATGTCAGTGAAATTATCTCCTTTATGTAAGAGGATAAAATGTGCCATTTTCCATAAGTTAGGGACACAGGATTCTGTTACTGATCTGTTAACAAGAATGCTGAGTGGGTATGCTACTGCATCTGCAGATAGATTTAGATATTCTGGGGGAAGGTTGTTGGCTGAGGAGGAACAAAATAGCTTTTTTATGAGAGTTAATGAAAATTGGTTGAAAGGTAAAGTAGGCGGAGGTGTGTGTGTGTTTGTGTGTGTGTGTGTGTGTGTGTGTGTGTGTTGGAGAGGTTGCAGTTAGGTGAGTTTAGTGAAGGAAATGTGCTAGGGTCTAAGGTAGGGGACTACATAGGTCACACATTCACATTTTTGGTGTGGGTAGATTTTAAGTTCCAAAACATGAGAAAATGTCACTTTTCTTTTCTAAACCACTTAAAACTCCAACCAACAGCATCAGAAACAGTATATGTGCAGCAAGAGAAATAGTACATGTGATGCTTCTGAAAAAAGTAAACTCATAACAGAACATGAATAGAACAGGTGCTAGGCGTACTCGAGAGACATTTGGTTCCCTTCCTCCAAGGTACACTGATTGCAGTGCACATATATCACTGTGCTGAGTGATCACAGTTTTCTGACAGCACTTTTTGGTGTTCCTCACAGCAGGACCTCACTTCTGCCAAGGAGCCAGGTAGAACTGTATCCTTCACTAAGTTCAAAACCAGACCTTCTCAGCATTCAATAATAAACTGTGTTGACATCCAAGGCACTGTTTTAATATATATGTTTTTGGCTCTAACTATGCCCTGGAAGACCCAGGATGGATGGGAGTGAATGGTTAATGCTGGCATGGCCATCTTTGGAGTACGGATATTGGAGTTCTTCCTCTAGACCTCTACATGAAGAATGGCCCAGCACTGCCCTTGTGAAATCAGGAGTCTGGGGGATGCAGCCCAAAAGGGTGTATATGTCATCTAACTGGAAGAGCAGGTGCAGAAGTGTGCACACTGACATTTCATGCTTTCTGGTCAACAGGGTGAGATGCTACACACACACAAACACACAAACACACACACACACACACACACACACACACACACACACACACACACACACACACACACACACACACTATTCCTAGCCTTCCAAAAGATGATGGCTGCAATCCTCAGCACTTGCCTTCCTCTCCTAGTGTATATCAGGATGTCAAGGATAAGAAGGGGTAAATGGATTGAATGGAGAATTGAGTTTGAAAGTTAGGACAAAAAAAAAAAAAACAGAAACAAAAATAAAAAACAGTCTGCTGACACTTGTGTAAGCATGCAAACACTTGCATGACAGCAACCAGATGAGCAGGATCACCATCTCCTCTCATGCCAAATGGCAAGCCTGTGTAAGCTGTTTCATCTTATAGTCCCATACAAGAGTGGACAGGTTACTAATATATTCTTCTGTAATGCAATTCTCAACCAAAAATTCTAAGACAGCCTCACAGACTTGTGATATAAATAATGACCAGCTATTATAATAGTTGCAGCTTGGGGATGTGAATTATCCACGAGCTCTCTCTCTGTTCTATCTCTTTCTGCAGTTAGTTTATTCTTCTCACTTCATTGTTATTCGATGTAGAAGTCAGCCTAGAGGGATTCTATGTGCCTTAAGTCTTAGTCCCTTTTCTCTGAAATTATTTCTGCTGAATAATTGCATACTTGAGCTGTTTGGTTAGCTTTTGCATACCCTACATCAACTTTATTACAAGTTGAGATAAGTACAAACTTGCAGTGTTTTAAGACAGTACTGAATTTTATTTTTTTCTTTTTATTGTTTCATTGAAAATTGTGTTAAAAATAGTACTGCATTTATCTGCTTATTTATTTGTTTAATGAAAACTGTGAGCTTTCTTTCAGTCTGCAGTTAGTTTTCCCCACCCACTCTCTCTGCTCTTGTTGTGGTATTAAACTTGGTGACTTTGGAATTGACCGCCCCCTCCTGTAAATTTGTGTTTGAACACTCCTCTTAGGCCCATCTCATCTGCTCACTTAACCGAGTACAGCAAGATCATATTTTGATTTCAGACGCTCCTACCATTCTCATCTGTTCAGCCCTATCCCAGCTCTATCCTAGTCTAGTCTCATTAGCTCATCCTGCCTAATACAGAGAGAACATTTGAGTAGGCATACCCACTTAGGCCCTGAACTTGTCTGATTGAAGACTGCTGGAACAGGGCTCAGTTCTGAGGTTTTTTACTGGTTAATTGGGTAATTTGTTCAAATCAGTATGCGTGTTTCTATTGTTATATATATATTAAAAAAAAAAACAATTTGCACTTTATCTTCTTTTACTGTATTTGTATTTCTTCCTACTTTATTACCTTATTTTGCTTTTGCCTCTTCCTAAAAGTACTCAATTGTGTTTATTCTGTTGCATTTATTACTGCTTGGTAGTAGCCTGATTAAATTGTAACTGTTATTCTAAGTCTTTTGGTTATTGCACTTGGGCTTCAGACCAGTTGTTTTACATTAAGAAGGTTTGTGGTCTGCACTGTTGTGGCAGGACAGGTAGCTTACATCCTTCTAAGTTGGGAATTGCTGATTGAAGGCTCAGTGTCTGTTATTCTAAAAGTGTATTAGTTCTGGTTTAAGCACTTGGGCTCCAGGCCAGTTATTTTACATTAATAAGGTTTATGGTCCGCACTCTTGTGGGAGGAGAGGCTAGATTCTACCCTTCTGAGCTGGGAATTTCTGGTTAAAGGCTTACTGTGTCTCCTCATTTGAACTGTTTTTCTGATATTGGTGCTCCTTGTGTGCTATAGCATAGACTAGATTCAGGCCTTCTGAATCTAGCTTTGTTTGTATAACTTGAGCACTAATCCAGGCCATCTTTTTTGGAGAAGGTTCCCCTGCACCCTAGTGGCAGGAGTGTGAGTTTAGAACTTGCCAGATTGAAGACTGCTGGAACAGGGCTCAGTTTTGAGTTTTTTTACTGGTTAACTGGGTAATTTGTTTAAATCAGTTTGCTCATTTTCTATTGTTATATTAAAAAAAACTGCACTTTATTCATCTGATTTTACTGTAATTGTGTTTCTTCTCACTTTATTACCTTATTTTGCTTGTACTTCTTCTTAAAAGTACTCAATTGTATTATTCTGCTGCAGTCATTACTGCGTGGTAGCAGCCTGATTAAATTCTGTTATTCTAAGCCTTTTGGCTTAAGCACTTGGGCTTCAGACCAGTTGTTTTACATTAAGAAGGTTTGTGGACTGCATTGTTGTGGCAGGACAGGTAGCTTACATCCTTCTAAGTTGAGAATTGCTGATTGAAGGCTCAGTGTCTGTTATTTTAAAAGCACATTAGTTCAGGTTTAAGCACTTGGGCTTCAGGCCAGTTATTTTACATTAAGAAGGTTTGTAGTCTGAACTCTTTTGGGAGGAGAAGCTAGAGTCTGCCCTTCTGAGCTGGGAATTTCTGGTTAAAGGCTTATTGTGCCTACTTATTTGATCTGTTTCTTCTGAAATTTGTGTGCCTTGCTTGCTGTAGCCCAGAAGTTAGTAGTTTATTGGCCATTTTGGGTTAATTTCTATCTCTTTCATTTCCCTGCTATAAAAGCCACATTTGCACAGTTTTGCGTGATGGGCAGTGCCGGTTAGCTAGGGTTAAACTATTCCCAGCTCCACAAAGTCTACGCTTCAATATTTCCCTTGGAACTAGACACACTTTCAACTTAAGCACTCAAACCATTCATTTCACAGCCCAACATTTGCTCAAAACTCATAGCAAGCACTAATTAACCCTAGCACTAGACCCCTTATTACTGTCCAGAAGGACAAGGCTATTCGCCCCTACCAGCTAATCAGTAAAACAGCTCACTTTACGTCCAAAGGGCAGTTTCAGGTGTACTCTCCAGTCCAACTGGTGAATCTGTGCATTTTGAGGCAATGTTACAACTGCCTCATGTACACAAACAACCCTCTCCTCCTACCACCAAACACTAACATATGCGAGAGATGCAATTATACAGCCAAACTGGAGGCAAAGCTCTCTCAACCCAAGACTGGAACTGACAGTCAAGAGGAGAAGGAAAATACTTGCAACACACCACCAGTCTCACATAGACCTACTAAAACAACACCGACAAATAACACAAATAAATACACAAAAACATACTCGAAGGCTCTAAATAAAAATCTGCAAAAGCAAGAGACCTCCAAGGCAGGCACCCAAGCAAACTCCACATCCTATCACAAACCATGAAACACATACTTCACACAGTGTGCCATGCAATTACAGCCCTTAAGGCAAAATAACATACCCAACACACTAGTAATAGGCAACTCTATAGTCAGGCACACTGATGTCCCACTAACTAGGCTGGACAAGGAGAAGGTTACAGTTAGCTGCTTGTCAGGCACCAGGATCCACCACATAACACAAGCACTCAAGTTGTTCCAGAACCAGTACTAATACGACTCTGTCATTTTCCATGTTGGTGTGAATGACCTGAGACATACCTCCCAGGACTACATAAAAAGAGACATGGAAGAGCTCTCTGATCACGTAGCCCAGGCTAGTATGACCCTGACCCTGAGTAGCATCCTGCCCTCACCAAGAATGATGCCACAGTTTAAAGAAAAAATGATCAATTTCAACAACTGGCTAAGTTTCTGGTGTCATTCAAAGGGGATCCAGTATCTGTCCACCTGGGATGACATGCTCGATAAGCCACATTGCTTCGCAAGAGATGGCTTGCACCTGTCACCCTTAGGCTTTTGAATACTGGCCAAAGCTTCTGCCGTCTCCATAGTGCCTTTTTTAGGCAAGGCTCAAAAGATAAACCCACCACCGTAAATAACACAAGTAACCAAAAACTAAGGGTAATGCTACTCAACGCCAGAAGTCTAGACCTCAAAATGCATGCACTCGAGGCACTCCTCAGTATGGAGAACATCGATATCTGGGCAGTAACAGAAACCTGGTTTAAGGATCCAGAGAGCACCCCAGCACTACCAGGCTATAACTCATGCCATACTTTTCGGCCACAGAACCCGGACCGAAACACAAAAGGTGGGGGTGTATCCATATTCATCAAGGAAAACCACACCTCCAGGTTAATGACACAGCACAATGCCTCAGAGATCATCCAAGTGCAACTAACAATGGGCAAAACTGCAATTCAAATTGTAGCTTGCTACAGATCACCCACCAAGACCCAGGAGCCCCATTCCGCATTTCTGGAGACACTGGAAAATATGAAGGTCCTACCAAATGCCCTAATATTGGGTGATTTCAATTACCCAAACATTAACTGGGAGAACTACTCAAGTACTAACTCCCTTGCCCAACGCTTCCCAGAATTTATAAATTTGAATGCCTTGGATCAACTGGTCAACACCCCCAACAAAGGTGACAACATATTGGACCTGGTCATCATCAACATGGGCGACCGGTGTTCTACACCAGAAGTCAAACCCTCGCTGGTTAGATCAGACCATAGACTAATCACTCTGGATATCCACATTCCGCCCCCCACCCCCAATCAAGGAAACCACTGTGAAAAACATTTCAAAAGCAAACTTCACATTAAGGCTGAGGTGGAAAAGTTCACAGCCCCCATGCTAAAGGACAACGCTGTCCAAGCTGCTGAATCCCTTACAAAGGCACTCTAAGAGCACCTGCAAGAATGCATGGATCATGCTAGCCCAAGCAAAATCAAGACTCACTCCTCCAAGAAAAGGAAACCAGTCTGTTGGACCTCTGCCATAAACAAGCTATACAATAGAAGGAGAAAACTAGTACAGAAAAGAATAAAATCCCAAGAAGGAAAGACATCCCTGATCAGTATCAGGAAGAAACTACGATCCCTCATAAAATCATCCAAGGCTAGCTTTGAAAGAAAAATTGCCAAGGACTTCAAAGATAACCACAAAGCATTCTTTAGCTATGTGAAGAACCTAAGTGTAAACTCTCAGATCTGCTCTTAGTGCAGAATGGCACAAAATACACTGAACTGACTGACATTGCCAACATTCTGGCAGACAGGTTTAGTGCAACTTCACCCCCCTCTGACCCTCTACAGGGCCCATAACCATACCGGAAGAATGTACAGCCCTGGCAATCACTGACACACAGGTTAAAACAGCCCTATCCAAAGCCAAAAATACAGCTTCAATGGGACCAGACAGTGTCCCAGGCTGTGTCTTACACGAGCTCCAAAATGAACTAACCCCTCACCTAAACACAATGATCAAACTCAGCCTCTCTACAGGCTATGTACTCATAGAGTGGCACACAGCAACAGTTATCCCGCTCCACAAAGCTGGAGCCACAGTGGACCCCGGGAACTATTGCCCTATAAGCCTGACTAGCCTGGTCTGCAAGGCTATGGAGCGCATCATCATGGAATTCATTAACAGAGACATTGGGAACCTTCAAACATTGGACCCTACCCAGTTTGGCTTTGTTAAGGGCAGATCATGCCTCCTAAACCTGGTGGACTTCTTTGAGACAGTTACCAAGGCTTTAGATGAAGGAAAGGAGGTCCACACAGCCTACCTAGACCTCGCAAAGACTTTCAACATCATTCCTCATTCTGGTATTATAGACAAGCTCACCAGCCTGAACATAAATCCCTACGTCACGAGATGGATTGCCAATTGGCTCATGGTTAGAGCCCACATGGTGAGAGTTGCAGGCTCTAGGTCCAACTCTAAACTAGTTACAAGTGGCATCCCCCAGGGCTCAGTCCTGCGACCCCTCCTGTTCGGTATATACTTCTCAGAGGTACAGGCAAGCACAGGAGGACTATGGCTGACCAAGTTTGCAGATAACTGCAAACTGGGGGCCATAACTGACTCTCCAGCTGATACAGATATCCTCCAGAAGGGTCTCACTGAGACGGACACTTGGTGTCAAAATCATGGCCTCAAGCTAAATGCCAAAAAGTGCATAGTCATCCCCTTTGGAAAAAACAAAGTACCCACGAACTACCACATACGTGGTAGTCCCCTAAATACAGAAAATGTAATAAGGGATCTGGGGACCCAAGTAGATAGCAATCTCTCCTTTGATATTCGTATTGCCAATGTGGTTAGAAAATCCTTCTATGTGGCCCACCTAATCACAAAAGCGTTCGCATCTAGAACAAAAAAGGTTATTGTGCCCCTCTACTCATCACTCATTAAACCCATCATAGAGTACAACGCCCTATTTGGGATGTACCTTACAAGACACCTGCAACAGCTGGAAAGATCACAGAAGTACCTCACCAAGAGGATTACTGGCCTCAAACAGATGCCCTATGCAGCCCGACTGAAGAAACTCCAGCTGTACTCGGTTGCATACTGTTTACTCAGAGGTGATCTCTGCCTGACATACAAGACCATGTCCAACCCAGAATTGATGGACATACTCCACCTAAAAAAAAAACAAATCCCCAAGAGCCACACGCTTTAGGGATCTAAACCTCACCACAACGACAAATAGGACATGCTGGAGGGATAGATTCCTGTCCCAGAGACTCCCCATGCTTTGGAACAGGATTCCAATCTACATTAGGCAGAGCTCCTCACTAACACTCTTCAAGAGAAACTTTGACGAGTGGATGGGAAACAGAAAATTTACCCCGGGGATCACTGCAGTGGCTCTGCTGGACAGAGGCACAGGGAACTAATGGCTCTGCTGGACCGAGGCACAGGGAATTAATCTAAAGGGGCGGCAAAAGCCAACACATTCCGGCTAGGCTTATAGATGCCCTCGGGCAGATAGCCTAGCACTTACCTATGAACCTATGTAATGTCTGCGATGTGGTTCACTTCTTTGAATGCAAGCAATACCACAAAAATTGGAGTCAGTGACATTACTAAGCTTTTTCAAAAAAATCTCACTGCTCTGATGTCTATGATGAAATAAAAACAGTGCCACTATTATTTTACTGGTTCTATTGGCATCTTTACTACAGCAATATAAAATATTGTGAACAAATGTGAAGTGCTCAGATTACACAGCCTTTACAGTGAAGATGAGAACTGTCATCTCCATAAAGATCTAGACAGTAAAAGCACAAGGCAACTTTTGTCTGTAACACATTTGTTAGTCCACTAAAATATACTTGCTTTGTAAATTTTTGCTAAATTCTCATGTACTGAACATGGCGCAACACTTTGCAGAGAAAAAAATAGCTTGGATACTTTCTGCAATTTTCACAATTACACCTGCATTCATATTTGAGATAAAGGAAAACTACTCCTGCAGTTCTCTCTTTTTTCCCCTTTCCCTTTGGTTATCCTGTGAAATGTTTTATCACACAGACTTGAGATGTCTCATTTTGAACGTAGCACTGAATTTGTCAACCATTATTGCTATGATAGAGATTCAATGTTTACAAGAAACCACTGCTTTCTAATGACTACAACTAGGACATTTGTACACAGAATGCATGGTGCATTATCTAATTTCTTTCTCTTCCACCAACATTTAAAAGTCTCATGTAGGTACACCCAAAATGTGTCACACTATTATAGAGAGGTAGGTGGTTACTTTTTTACTGCACATGTCAAACTGTTAGGGGAAACAACTTGCAATTTTCAAACAGTGCACCTGTAAGGTGGATTTTTTTCAAATTATTTCCACTTATTTCTTGTTCTACAGCAGTGAGTAGCCTTGCACTCATGCCATGCACACCACAGGCATATGTGCTCTGCCCCATGCCACCCTGATGGGTTTATTGTCATGCAGGGCTCCTAAAAACAATATCAGAAGTTTAACACCCAGCCTGTACTATGAATTCCAGAAAAGCAAGATTTTCTACAATGTACAACATATGTAATTTAGCTATAGGAATATAATGGAGAGGTGAAAGTAGTTAGGAGATGGTGAAAGAGGCAGTTAGTTTTAGAAGAAAAGTAGGATGAAATAGAGGGACTGGGCTGAAGACATTAGGGATTCAGTCTGAGAGGTAAATGTGGTTTTGTTACAAAAGACAGAACAGAATTTGCCGTGACAATGTTTACATCTGCGGACAGCAAAATCCTGGTGCAACCTAGTCCCATTAACAGCTGATTAATACTTCAGTTAAGGTGGCTACTGCCCCTTTCTTTTTTTTTTTTTTAATTAGTCCATGGGATCAGCCCAACTGCTCTCCTTCCTACATCCAACTGACCCATTCATTCCCAGTTCTGGTGAGATTCGGGTATTAGGGATGTGGCCAGTCTGCAAATCCTGAGGACTGTCTTGCCCCTGCCCCTTCAGCAGTTTGCAAGTTCAATGACTGCTATAATTGAGAGATGTGTGCAAGCTTCCACAGCCTTCCAGACAACTGGTACATCTCAGTCTTTAAGTGTTTTTTCATATACTCGGACTTCCTCCCATCTCTCAAAAAATGTTTATGTCAGTTAACTGGCTACTCCACAGTGTTCATATATACTGTATTTTCTCTTGCCCTTTTGAGCCAGATCATGGCTGAAATGGACCTGTTAACTCACATACCTAAATTAATAAGTTTAAAATAAATAAGATCAAACTACAGATATGGCACAAAGGGCCATATGGGTGGGGCAGAATAAACAATATGGACACCTGCCCACCTCTTCCAAGAAGCAGGGTATATAGATAGTTCCCGGGAGTTATCTTACTTAGATTAATCACTAGTAGAACCCTTGGTTGAACCATGATTAGAATAGAGGTGGGGGTTCCTGTGGCTTCGAAGTACTTGTTCAAGCAAGCGATACTTATACAAAACCCGTTATACACCCATCTGATCACAGCAATGTTTATTACTTCTGTGGGGATGTAGTGACTTACAAATAAAAAATGTAACTCATGATAAATGATGTAGCCTAGTGCTACCATCATCAAATGGGAAAGGGGTGAGGCTAGGGGCAGGTTATGTATTAAGCAAGAAGGATCAAAAACGAATCTTTAAATAAATATAATAGATATAATTTATATGTTTGCCTGTGTGTGGAGGGAATTAGGTTGCATATATATGTGCTACACAATCCGGTGACAGCAGAAATACAGGATGCTTACCTGAGAAAAAATTTGTGTGTGTGTGTGTGTGTGTGTGTGTGTGTGTGTGTGTGTGTGTGTGTGTGCACACGTGCACACACGTACGTGTTTTCTTGGGTGGGCATCTTACAAAACATGACAGTCTCTGGATTCTGGAATTAATTAGGTAATCTAAAATTTATGTTCACAGGGTCTTGAAGAAGATAGTGGTAATTAAAAGTCTGCACAGTGAAGTTTCCCAGCAAAGATCAAGGTTTTTTTTTGTTGGGGGGGGGGAGACTCATTAGGCACCAAAAGAACACTGGATTTTAGTAACCAATACATTTGTGCCAGACAAAAGTTACTGTTCCTTGCATTCACCTACAAATAAATGGCTGAGCCTCTTTGCAGTTAAAAAAAAACAGTCAAGCACAACTCAGTCCTACAGTATTAATCTGTATGAATTCAGCCTGAATGTCTTCTACGAACCCTTGCCCACCATAGGCCTATACCAGTGGCCCCTTACCACTGCAAATCCATGATGACTCATTGGGAGTGGCTGTTGTGGTGGGTTGCAAGGAGCCCTTCCTAAGTTTGTGGTATTTCTGCATTTATCAGTTCACTCTGGAATGCAGGATACTTACCTGTCCCCTGTTCTGAAGTATGCATGCACTTCTCGACACAGAGGTAAGGTGCTGACAGGATGTCAAAGGCAATAATGAGACATTGTATCACTCTCTCAACTTTCCACTCGGGGATAGGAGTGCCGGGGTAAATTCCAACATCCCCCCCTTAATACAACAGATAAGTGGCCATGCCATCCCATGCCCTCTATCTACCTTCTTTGGACCCTGGTTTGATACTGAAAAGCATTGCACTCAGGACTCCAGTCTCTTTTCAATGCAACCATCTCTCCCTGTCATAAAATAACAAAATATTCTTGGCCTCTATAAGGTTCCTTATGTTTTCCTTTACTAGCAACTTTTTCATAATTACTTCTTCTAAATTAAAATATATAACATCAGGCAAGGCAACCAATCATCCAGATTCGGTACTAGAGCTCTTCCTCTTTTCCTGATGAAAAACATCATCAGTGGTCGTGAAAACTCCCTGATCTACTCCATGGTGATGACATTGTGATTATTCTTTCCTCACGCATCCCAGTTCTAATCCATTGTCACCTTTCCAGACAAATTCTACAATGTTTTCCCAGGACCTCCTCTAAAAATTCCCAAAACACTAAACTGACACGTTCGAGACAGTTGCTTTTGTTTTTCTCAATGTACAACAGAGTAACATCACATGGTTTTCTTCTCTTGCAAAAAGTCTTAATATCAAGGTGTCCATTTAGCCCTGTACTGTCTTTCTCCTGTCATCGTAACACTAGTGGCTGTCAAAGTAAAAGACAGAGCAATACACGTTATAAGACCTCTGCATATGTTTGTCATGATCTTCAAAATAACCTCAAGGAAAGGTATTTTTTTATCATTAAAGCAGAATGTGGTCTTCTTAATATCATTCATTCCTCCCAAGTTACTCCACTTATTGTCCAAATCTCCTTCTTAATAAGGGTTTACTATCTCATGCTGTTTGTTTCCAGCACAGAACATAACTGGATCTTCTTTTTCCAGAATACAATAACTGCTCTTTCCATGATAAGCAGCTACTGTATTTTGGAAAATGAAGCTTCAGTTCTGTGCTACAGACTGATGAGCTGGTGTTTACCTTACGTCTGGTGTATTCCTATTTACACCATGACTGATGGATTCTTCATCATAAACTATTACCCATCAATCTCAACTTGTACTAAGTCCTACTCACTCACAGCAGTAGCAGATTGGGTGGGGGAGTCTGTCTCCACTCGCCACTGTCCTTCGATAAAGTTGAATTCAGGCTACAAATACATCTTTTTCCTTGGTTTGGACTCTGGAGTCTTCTCCGATCAAAGAAGCATGAAGCTTCCAACCTTAATACGTTTAGACCCAATCCAATTCTCACCTTAAAAGCAGGACAGCTGATGAGCGCATTATATGGCTATACCTCTTATGCTAATATATTGCTCTAATAAGGATAGTATTCTAGTTTCATCTTCTTAGTAGATAAGGGTAACTGATTTAGATGTTCATCTTCCTATCCACTATTTAAACAGCTGTCTTTCTAGCTATTAGTTTGTCCCAATAACTGAATTCCATTAACCTATTGTTGCCTGCATACATTCTTACTACAGTTAATCATGTATCTACTATGCAGATTTGTATAAGTATACTGCTTCCCGATCTAACAATTCATTTTATTGTACTGACTTCTTCAATGCACTTCTGCATATAAAACAGGAGTACTTTAAATAATACACAGATTTTGCAACATTTTCATTTCTGATATTCTGTTACTGACATGTTGTCAGGTAGTCAGCTCTGTACTGCTGTTTATGTATCCTTTGCCTTGGTCGTGACTGAAAAGGTCCACTCTGAATAGAATGACTCACAAACAGCTCTATCTAAGTAGCACACATCATAAGGCCTTTTATGACAATCACACCCTATAATGTGAGAAAGCATTCTAAACACATCCTCTAAAGGAAACCTGGCTAAAATGACATATAAGTATGTGAAAAGGAAAAAGGGGAACTTGCGGTAAGAAAACTGTAATAGACCGCAGTCAGCTTACAACATCAAATTTCACACTAATGGTGAACACTGTGTTCCAGCAAGTGGGTATAAAACAAATAAGTACAGCGCACGGTACACTTCACAAAACCACCATGTAAGAGACTATAAAATAAGGCCAAATTTATTGCCAAATACACAGATAAAACCTTTTTTATTTCCTGGAAGGAAACTGAAGAAACTATAGGTTAAAAAATGCAATCTGTATATTAGCCAATATTATAGCTTTTAGGGACTTTCTATTAAAAAATATATATAATATTTACTGTGTGGGAAAGTCACAAGCTAGAAAATACAAAAATGAAAAGATGCCTCAAATTAAGCATATATTCAAGACAACAAATGTGTATAAATTATCATATAGTACACACTCCACAAATTTGCACTGTATTTAAAAACTGTCACATAAAATGCAAGCTTTTATTAAGGTAAGTAAGCCATCTTTGACAAAAAAACCCCGCCACTTCACTCCCAGTTTTTTATTTACTGATGAGTTCCAGTCGTTAGTGACCATGAAAACAACACACAGAGATCTATGCACATAAAGCATGCCAGTTTAGAAAAACATTTAATAAAAAGATAGGCACAAATCCCTTGCTGTTATATTTAAGATGCCATCAAGGACTGTGGGAGTGCAAGTTTCATTGGTTTTTAAGAGGCATTTATCCTTATACTGACAGAGACGAACCAATCCTTTTAGTACAATAACCTGCCAGCCTTGAATTTATTTCTGCATTACAGATGTAAGCAGACACAGTTTAACTAGCAAAGACCCAACATTTGCTTCCAAATGTAATGCTGGAAACACAAGAATTTGAGTAAGCTGGTTATGATGCATCCACCCAAGTGGGACATGCAGCAATCATCTGCCAGCAAAGAAATAACTCCTTGCCCTTAGTCTGAAAATTCTGTATTCATACAAGAGTAAGAAATGAACACTAAGTCTATGGAATGTGGATATTGAACTGAAATTCTTCATTATACTTAGAGGTGACATTATGTATCCCCTCCCCAAAAAATGACAATTTTTTAACACAGTAATACAGTTAACAGGTGGCACACAGGATTAAGGATGTGAGCTGTAGTTCCTTTGGTACAGAGTTTGATTCCCTCAGCTCTCATTTGCCTGCTGTGTGATCTTAAGCAAGTCACTTAACCAGACATTTTTTCCTGGGTCACCCCTGAAAAAGAACTATGTGTCCAGTAGGCCTACCTGGTCAACAAATACGTATTCTACAACAGTTTCAAAATAGGAATAACTCCTTCTGTTGATAAAGATTTTAGGAACTTGTAGAGGTGCTATACACACAAACTGCATGTTCCTACTGAGGCTTTAATTTTTCACTTATTTTCACACTGTAGTGGGCTGGTTAGCCAACTTGTGATATATTCAAAAATGGAATTTAAATTGCACTCTACGTTGTACTTGCTTGCTGACTCACGAACAGAAAATATGAACATTTACTCATAAAAAGTACATTAAAAATAAATCAGTATTTCAGTTTGTTACTGGCAGTTAAATTTAGCTATTTCACTCTCAGCACTGGTTGTGTAGAAGTCTGACTAGCCACATGGCTACTTGACAGTACTGGAAAGAAAGTGGGGGACCAGACTCTCACACACACACACACACACACACACACACACACACACACACACACACACACACACACACACTCACACACACACACACACACACACACACACACACACACACACACACACACACACACACACACTGGCATGGGCTCTCAGAGGAAGGGAAGTGATAAAGATGATGATGTGGTATCCCTCATAGTCAGTGTGCAGAAATGTGCACTCGCAAGGGCAGTGTGGGCTACTTTAGTGAAGCCGTTTACTTGTTTTCCCCAACTATGGAGCAAAGTAAGGCCGTACAAAATGCTCTCATCACTGGGATGCTGATGAATGGACAATGTACCTCAATGCTGCGTCAATGGCATTCCCACAGAAACCCCTTGCCTAGGCTCTGAGTGAAATGCCTGCAGCAAAAAATGAACAGGCAGAGGAACTAATAGGCATTTGTTACATTAAGCTGAGGCTTGATGGTTGGCAGGCTCTGCAGCAAAAATAACTTAGAAAATAAATTTAGCTATTTAACTTAAAAAATACTTTGCAATGCCAATACTACTGAACGTCTCAGTAAAGTAAAACAATATGCCACCTTGTGGCTGTTCAGACAGAAGCAAAGGTTACTGCATTAAACAGAGGTCAGATTAAATCAACCTAGGTAGAGTTCCCCTAATGTAAATTCATTTTTTGTGCTCTAATTACAAATGACTTTAAAACACTCTATATCAGGATAGACCACCTTGCAGTTAGTATACAGGATTAAGAATCTGAGATATTAATGAGATGTTTCCTGTAATCAAGGGCACATGGTTTGACTTCTTCTATCTCCATTTGCCTACTGTGCGAGTCTGAATATGTCATTTAACCAGATAGTATTCCCAGGTTGCCCTGAAAAGGGACACTTGTGTCAAATGGGCTTGTCCACTTAAACAAATAAAGAAATAAAAGTTTGGAACCTATACTGTCCCTGTCTTTGCAGAAAAAAAACCCCGCAAAACTTACCAATCCATCTTCATCTTCATTTTTCTGACAGAAGAGCTACATCACTGAATATTATATGGCACCTTAAAGTTTATAGTGTATTCTTTATGGTAAGTGTACCAGATTCTATTGTAGTGCATGATTATCCTCCAAAAACGAATTAAATTATGCTCTCTTTTAGCGCTACTCTGGCGTGACACCCGACCTTAACAACGCTTATAACAGGGGTACTTAACAACCCCTATGTGCTGCTAGCATCAAGTCTGGCCAGTAAACAGCAGCAGCAAGACATGGAATGGCTTTGTTTCAGCTCCAGTTTCTATCTGCTGTCTGCTGCATTACAGGAACTATTTTGATTCAAACTGCTTCCCTTACACAGGAAATATGTGAGGACATTAACCACTTCCTCCTTTACTGGCAGAAGGCATTGGACTTTTTTTTTATATATTAATTTTAGTCTTGCGTGATTGGTAGTACATGGAGAACATAAATCTCTGTGCACTATAAAGAATTATGATTGGGTCTCCGGTCATAGCGGATTATTATGTATTCTCAACATGGATGCCAAGACTCACCTCTCGAGGGCCACTCTTGAGATGAATTTCTTGGCATCTATTTTCCAAACACATAATAAGCCGGTTATGATTGGAGACACAGTCATAATCCTCTATGTTACATTAGCTAAGTAAGTCTACATATCCAGTAAAAACATGCTTTCAACACCCAATAAAGCACCCAATTAAAAAACATAGCAGAAGGTAGATCAGAATACACTGGGAGCATGGAATAGTACATTACTCTGTGCAACAACAGTGTACTATTAATTAACATGTATCTCAGAGGCTGCTGAAGGCAGATTCAAACCTTGGGAGGCAGAAATCCATAACAAGTTCAACAAATTGTGACTGAGGCAAACTTTGCAAACCTGGGTCATTTAGACAAGAATCCTCAAAGGAGACAGCAAAGAAAACAAAAGGTGACCTAGTTGGACTCTTACTCTGTTCTTATGTAAGTTCCCCTAGATTTGTGAAATTTGCAGTAGAATATGCAGAATTATGTAGGGAACTATGTTTAAGTGGCAGAAAAAGGAAGCTTACAGTTCAGTTATAAGTAACTGTTTTACAGTTCAGTTACAAGTAACTGTTTAACTGAACTAAAAGACCTGAGACCCATTCAGAGTGATTGATCCCTTAGTCTACTTACCTACCTGATGTTTTATAAATTGCACATTTTACATAACCAGCAGCTTAATTTTTATTTCTTCTGTCAGAAGTACTGCCTTATACTTGCTTGCTTCATAGGTTCCACTACGTTCCTTTAACTCTAAATGGTTAAATCTTCAACTGGATGAAGCTTCATTCTGACATGTAAACAAAAAAGAAGTATTTTCGCATGAAGGTAAGTTCCCCCCCCAACCCGCATCCCACACAACTGTAGAGAAGAAATGAAAAGCACAAACACTCCGAATCACTGAAGGCATGCAAATGGAAACCACATCAGCAGTAACAATGTATTAGTAAAAGCAACAGAAGAGTTTCACATTGGGAGACAGATACAAATGAAAGTGAAATTCATCTGCTTTACAATTGACTAAGTGCATAAAGACCTGCAGCACATATTTATGAATTCTGTTAACATTTTTTCTGTCCATCACCCCTTCTGTTAACTAATACTTCCCCAGGTATTCCATGACCAGTAACCACCTTGTCCTCTTTTTGTCTGTTGATACCCAACAGGTGCACAAACATTTATACCAAATAAAAAAATTAAGAGGTACACAAACATTCATACCATGAATGTTTTGGCCCTTTGTGCACTTTTATCTTCAAGTTTTTCCCCCTGCAAACATATTAATAAAGCTTTGTATCCTTAACTAATATTTAGTTTAAATATGTATCTATTACTTGTTCATATATGACATAATAGCTATAATACATGGTCAGTGGAGATTTTTAAATCAAATACTGTCCCATTATCATCTCAAACATCAGATCACTTCTAGCATGCCATAGCTTACCAGATCCCACCATATCACCTCAAATTAAAAAAAAATGTTTTGTAAGGGGGTTGGTCTACCTCAAATATGCATAAACCCAAGACAGTCCCTCTTTTTGTATTTGCTCATTTTTTTTTTATTTTACATTGCCACGAGGCACACTGTATGCCTGCTACCCTTAATGTTTTTGATACTGGTACACATTATGGAAAACGCATGTAGTTGGTCAAATACACACCTAATCCTCTATATGTACATATAACACATACAAAAGTATAAATGTGCCATAATATTTATCCGTATAACGTGTCTAAGTCTTTCTTAAAAATATCTGAACTAGTGCTTGCTTTAATATAATTTGATATTCACTTCCAGTCATCAGCTGTTATCTCAGAAAACTGCTTAGTGCATCTCTCATTCCTAGAACACTCATCCATCTTTCTACTTAACTGAATAAACTACTGGAAACTTCTAGAAGGTGCCTTTATTCCTCCCCCAGGGAGGGTATCAGAGAGAGAGAGTCTCCTAGACCTACTAACTAAAGTGATTTTATCTGGGCTTATCCTTTATATTCTGTTCCTATAAAATCTCTTACACAGGTTGTCTGATGATTCTCTTTTTTACACTTTGATAACCTCAAGTATTCTCAGAGGTAGCTTTCTCTACATGCTGTATGCACCTGAATGAGGTCTCCTCTTAAATATCTATATGAAGCACTGTATAAGTTCAGATATTTTAATCTTACTTAATAACCTAAACTTTCACATCCATGTATGACCTCTGTATACTTCCGCTGTAGTCTTTCCAATCTACCCATGTTAGTTTTCTTGTAAGGTTTCCATATTATTATTCCACACTCTAGTTTTGGTTTAATGTAACTTACAATGACTTTACCATTTCTGATTTTTTAGACTTTATAAATCTTTTCATACAGTCTATAATTCTATAACTATCGTTAACTAAAGCTGGCTCTACAGTTTCAATCGCTGTGTGCTGTATTAAAGATAATAAAGACGTGACATTCAATCTATGTCTCTCAAATCACATTTTAGCTTTTGATATATTTATCAGCATATTATTTTCCTGCACTGAAGTGGCCAGTTTAGTAAAGTTCTTTTGCAGACATGCCCTATTTGTAACAGATGCAAAATGTTTTTCCATTTTCAAGTCTTCTATACACAGACTACAGAACCCTTGAGATAATGATAGCTAGATCAGAAAGGTACAACATAAATAAGTGTGGGCACAGAACAGAGCTCAGCAGGACATCCTGACCTCGAATTACACTTGTACAGTTACTGTGTGATATTTGTCATGTTTTATTTGTAAGCATCTATCCATCTTATCAAGATTATATTAATAACCAGTTGTTCAAATGTATTGATCAGAGGCTGAAAATAGGTCTATATAAATGACATCACAGAACACTATTTCATTTATAGATGTTATAAACATCACCTTACAGGTAGTTGTGTATATATTTTCAACACATGTATGCTGATATACAGTTTCAGGTCCCAACCTTTCCAATTCTGACAATAATTCATCCAAAAGAACCTTCTCCATTATTTTCCACAACATGAAGTAGACATGGGTCTATATGAACTGGGATTTGTCCTATTTCCTTTTCAGTTAAAGATGTGGTTTAAAAAATGAATGTGCCCAACATTGAGGAATCTCTCCATACCTGAATGACCAAATGAACAGCAGAAGAGGCACAACAAACTAATGGGTACAGTATTTTTTCATATAAGGGGTGGCATAAGCCACAAAACTTGGGGCTAGGCTTATAAATGCCTTAGGGCAGATAGCCTAGTATAAACCTATGAACCTATATAATGGTACTGCAGGTTCATGCTGAAAGGTTCTCGGGTCATTATTACTAATGCTGTCTCGTCCCTATGCTTTGCTTAGCCCCAGTCTGCATTGTACGTTTTCAACATAATATAATTTAATTTCAGTAACAGAAGTTACCTGGATTTTACTAGCACAAATTATCTCCCTCTTTGATTTTGTAACTAAATCTACAATTTATTATGTTGAAGAATACATTTTAGAATTTACACACAGTTTTCCAATATGTACATCTCTGCTCCAACCACATCTTATATCATTACAGCAGAGAGTCGATTATCCAAACTAATTGGGACCTAGGGTAGTTCGGAACTGTTCGGATAATCAAACATATAATTGAACTGGATAAAAACTCCTAAAAATATTTCTGATGAACATTAAACAAGAAAAAAACTAATTTACTATAAATACAAAATGGTACAGTATATTACTGTAGTACAAGCTCAAAAAACACAGACAAGAAAATATGTATAATGTTTACATGTACAAACTTTATGATTTTTCCTACCCGAAAACTTTGGTTAATTGACATTTTGGATAATTGAAGTTTGGATAATCAGCTCTCTACTGTATATATATTTTAAATTTTTTTTTCCTGCTTTTGTCTCATTGTCTCAAACTATGTTTTAATTTGTCTGCCCAATTTATTTATTTCAGTTTTCAAAGTTAAGAGTTTGACCTCTCTTCTCAAGCAACTTAATCTGGAATTTATGGATCAAGATTACTCAACCAATGATTATTTATTTATTTATTTATTTATTCTAAATCTTTTTACCTCAGTGTGCAGACCATCAATCCTCCCAAAGGCTGTACTTGCTATCCACAGTACAGGAGGTACAGAGCCAACAAAGGCCATTATCAAGGCAGAAATAGCGGTGTTTTTTAAACACTTTATTAAAAGTTTCAAAAAAGATAATGCATGCAATATATAAAGCTTAAGCGTATTACCCATATAATTGACTAACATTTAGATTTTAAACAGAGATTAAAATAATTTTCTAGGCACTAATTGCTCAATTATCTAACAATTTAAAATACTTAAAGCCTATACAACACTACATTAAACAGTTTACAATATATACAAGTTGTGTCTCATCTCTGCGCTAACTTAAAAAACGATCTATCCATTCAAAACAACTGTGTAATCCAAGATATTCTGGAGAAGGTACTGAAATCAACATAAAGTATTAGTTTTATTTTTCTTCATCAACAGAGAGACTTTAGGGGAATTTATAATTAATATGTCTGTTTAGTTCTCATCTTAACAATCTTAATTTCATCTTCATAAACAATAGTGGTTATAATCTAGAACTCAGAAAAGGTAGGGATAACATATTTTACTTCAAATTTTAGTTAATTGTTTTATGCCTAACTGATAAGAGACATCAAAGAAGTGACCATTGATTTTTATTTGTAAATGAGTATTAAATAAAACTAAATATTTAGTCACTAAAACTTAGCTTACCACTATGCTTGAGCAAATGACTGAAATTTTATCCAGATTTTGCTTACCATACTAAAATTACATATTACATCTTCAGCAAAGAATACTGTCCATTTTATACATCTTAGATGTGGTCTCTGCCCCTGCCAACCTCCTGGCAATGACAGCATTTGGATGAAGGTACCAAACTTGCCCCTAATGGCTAATGTGATTTCCCATATCACCACAGAACAGTCTATGCCCTCCTCTTGCTTGCTTATATTCCCATTTGCAACATACAGGGGTTAATATTACCAACTTGGGATTGAGAAGCCCACGCCCCAAGCCATGACCATATTATAACCAAGAACCCTCCACTTGCATGGTGGTGATCGACTAAACAGAATCACTGTTTCTTCACACAAGATGCTCATTCTCATCTTCACTTGCATTGCTCTTCCAGCACCTGAGCAATTAATTGAACTGAAGTTGTCTGGACTGTAGTCGGGCCTTTAGCCCTTTAAAACACAGAGCTAGAACTCAGCCGATAAGTCAAACACAAATATATTAATATAGTAGTAGAAGACGATACAACTCCATCATGCCACGCTACTGTTTCATTCACTGCTTGTTACATTTCTCCATATTAGTTTCCCTCATGAACCCCCACTGTATAGTAGTAGTAATGCACTCATAAATGAAGTACTGCAGCTGTCAATGTGAAGTAACACATTTTCACTTCAGTCCTGAAATTCCTATCTTCATATGACTTTCCTCTTTTAAGGTGCAATCCTGTCCATCTTCTGCTTTGGCTTTTTTATGCATCAACATGGCATATGTCTATACTACACCATCCTTATCTCTTAAGCAGTGTGTGTGTGTGTGTGTGTGTGTGTGTGTGTGTGTGTGTGTGTGTGTGTGAGTATGAGTATTTGTGTATATGTATACATATGTGTTTATGTATGCATATGTATATATATATGTATATATATATATATATATATATATATATATATATATATATGTGTGTGTGTGTATGTATATATATATATATATATATATATATATATATATATATATATATATATATATATATATATATCTATATATATATCTATATATATATATCTATATATATATATATCTATGGATCTAGGACTTTTGATCGAAAGATCAAAAGCCCGAATCCATTACCACTGAACACACTTTAACGAAAGCACTTTCATCAAAAAAGCGCTTTTGTTAAAGTATGTTAAAAAAAAAAAAAAAAAAAAAAAAAAACAAAATCTACTTGAATGCAGGGGGGGGGCAAGTCCCCCTGCACCCACCTCCCCTACTTTAATATTCTCACTCCGAGGTCACACTACAGTGGGGAAAAGGGAATTTTCGCTTTCCGCACCGTAGTATGACCAGAACAACATGTATACTTATGTGAAAGTGTTGCTTCGGTGAACAGCACTTTTGCGCAAGTATGCTCACCAACTTGGGATTCGGTGAAAGATGCAGTCGAGCATCTGTACGGATCCCATATATACACACACACACATATTATATATATATATATATATATATATATATATATATATATATATATATATATATATATATATATATATCGCTTTAGCTATATATAGAGAGAAAGAACTGAATGTAAATCACCCTGGAAATCTGACTACTAAATTCCCATCGGAGGCACCTCTGTAACATTATTTCCCTATATGTCCCAAACAGAGAATTTGCACTCAATAAAATCTATTTACTTTAAGGTCTTCACATTTGTAAATCTGCTAGCAATAAAAGTACTCAGACTTCAGCTTTTCTTCTGAAATCAGGACTTGTATTTCCTTGAGCATCCTAAATTAAAACTTCACATATGCCTTCCCATAAGAGTTCCAGCTTCAGAATGACATCAGTGCAGTAACTTCTCTATTCTTGTCATTCTGGCTGCTAAACATCAGTAATAATTTCACTGAGGCAACCTGTTGCCCTTTTTTTTTTTTGTTGCTCAAGAATTCTGGACAAAGACAAAAATAGTGAGGTGCAAAGGACAAACAAAATCATGGATGTTTTTAATATTACTCTAACTGACTTAAAAAGTCAACGGGTTTTGCATCAACATGCACACTCTGAGCAATAATCAGTAAGAAAATTGTATGTCTGGCATTACTGACTCACTGATTTACCAGAAAACCAAAAATTTTAATGAGTATATTTCAGAAATATCTCTGCTGCATTATGCTTTATTTCTGTGTTTCCTGACAGAGTTTCTCATAGGTTCATTGGTCAGTACTAAGGCAGTTGCCCTTGTGGTCCCTTTTAAGCCTAGCCAAGTTCCCTTTTTACACTCAAATTAACGTACCTCATTTGGTTAGAGATTGGCCTTACCCATCTCATGGTTGATAATTATGTATTACCCTAACACGATAATTATATATTACCCCTAATAATAACTGGGATCATAACACAGATAATTGGAGGGGACCCTTGCATGGGATAAAGCATTTAGGAGCTACCACTGTGCATCAATAGTACAGGGGGATGTCCTGAGGATACATTTTCTGTTTCCCATCCACAGATCCAAGTTATGCTTGGACATGGACAGGAATGAGCTTTGTTTTATGTGGACAGAGAATCTGTTCCTGAGCAGCAGTATCCTCTGCAAGACATACCTGTCCCACCAAACCATTATGTTAATGCTGTAGAAGAGGTGACTTACTGATGTGCAGTAAATACATCAGTAGTGGGTTGGAGGATGCCTTGTGTGCCAGACACAGGTCACCTCTTACCAGTCAGTTGGATGCAGGGTATAGTGGTAGGGCTTTGAGCCGGTCCATGTAGGTTGGACATGTTCTTCAGGCCTTATATCCTTTTAGTAGGCGTGTCTGTGGGTGTTCCAGTTTCATGTGTCTGCATAGACACGTACCAAAGGTGGCATTATACTGCATGACTGGCCTAATGATGGCCGAGTAAAGGGGGGCAAAACAAAATCCCTTTGTTTATAAGCTATGAGATATAGAAGGAGTTTCTTACGACAATGGACATGACAGTCAAACGTTAGATAACTGTTCACACCACCGTCAGCTACAGACACTTTCTTTGCTATACTCACAAGGCTACTTGCGTATGTATTCTCAAAATTGATACAGTGTACGTCCTAGAACTAAAAAAACTGTTTAGTACACTACCAGCCACATTTTAACAGCACATCCATAGGCCTGTTTCTAAACCATTATTTGATGTCCTGTAATTTGTTACAAAATCTGCTTACTTAGTTCTATCATCCATTGCATGTACCAACTCTGTTTATAAAGTTATTCTACTGTTACAAAAGCAATAATGCCCAACAGGCTGTGTATTATTGTGTAAACAAAGCATGCCTAAGGGTGTTCTAAGGCCCAATGCCTACCCCAGAAGGGCGATATTTACACAATAAGACACCCTACAGAGCATTATTGTGCTTACAGAATGGGCTATATGATAATTTGTTTTGTATTTTTTTTTAATTATTATATGTAGTTTTCAATACTTTTGATGTAAAATAGTTCCTCCACCTAATGTTTCAAACTTGCTGTAGTATATGTACCTGTAGTTGGAGAATGCATTTTACATCAAAAATATTACTTTAGTATTTATCGTCTACACACACACACACACGCACACGCACACACACACACACACACATGTTTCTATTTCTTTTGACATTATTTACTTGTTTTAATTTTAAGTCTGCTCAATGCAAAAGCGCTGGTTAGCGAGCATAAAACATTGATGCTAGTTTGCTAAATGCAAAAGCGCTGTTTACTTGTTGTTGTGTCTTTCGGCTTTTCCTGGTTAGGGGTTGCTACAGCGGAACTCCAGTCTGCTAATGATTGGCAGTTGATTTTTACGTACCGAGTTGCCAGCTCTGATGCACAACCTTCAACGAAGGTACACCCATTCATGCATGTCTCCACGCAGAAGACGCTCTAGCTGAGAATCGAACCGAAAGTGCTGCTTACTGAACATAAAATATTGATGCCAATTAGCTTTCTTACAGTACAAGCTCCACGGCAGCCTAATATGCTGCCATGAAGTGAAGGACTCATTTTTCTGCGGGCATTACCCGGATATTAATACCCTGCTGGAGAACATTCATTCTCCAGTCAGGGTTTAATATACAGTTTGCGTATTCTCTAATGAAATTTAATGCAGTTACTAACTATGTCATCATGCTGCTTTTAGCTTTGAACTTCAGGCACCACTTAAATTAGCTAAAAACACTTCTGTCTGTAATCAAGTATTGCTATTTTTTGTTTACTCTGCTACCATGCTCCATGCTCAGTACTACCTCATTTTTCTTTTTCTTTGGCATTTTCACCCCATGTCCCCTCTGTAAACAAAACATCGACTGAGTGGGATTTACTGGTTAACAAATGCAAATAAATAAATACAAATGTAATGCATTTAGGCCACTATCACAGGTACAGTGGCTTTGTTTTGGGTCATGATGCCAGTGACCTATATTCAAGTTAGCCAACAACTAGGTGGGAGTTACAATGGGGGAAACAAGCTACAAGCTCTTCATTTAAAGGATTATTTTTTCATGACAGGATAAAAACAAATAAACCATTGCCATACTGTCTGCTGGTTAGATAAATTGTTACACTCCCACTTGCTAGAATGAAGTCTGAAGAGAAGCCTGAAGGTTTGCCATGGCACAGCAATACCGAACACAAATGGTCTATTATGCAGTGCTGTCTTGTTTCAAATGACTGCAGTTTAATAAACTGCTTGCAAAAATTACATAAATAAATAATTATAAGAAGAGATGGTCCATTGCTGGATGAAAATGCATACAATTCTTCAGAACTGGCACTACTCTATATATCAGCAGATGATGAGCTCAGCAGCAGTGAACATTCTGGAATGAATAATGATGTACCACTTTTTCTATTCAGAGTAACCTTGAATATTTCAGCTAATATCAAGCTGATAAAACTAAACATAACATTGAATTCATGGGTCAGTCAATCTCCTAGCCTTTCCAAAAGGATGGAAAATGAAGAAATGCCTGTATGTACTAATTACTTGTTGGAAAATGGCTACTTGCTGTAATTGCAAGGACTGTAATTGTGATAATCATATTTACAATCCTCTAACAGTGAATCTGGAGGAGTACATAAAAGTCTGACCCTGTAGTATCTTGGTGTACTCTTCTTGCAGCAACCTTGGTGTTAAAATGCATATATCTGGGATGGACGTGGGATGCAGGAGGAGAAAAGGCTACCAGCAAAAACAGTTTAATCATGTTGAAGGGAGTTTTGTATTTTTTTTTTATTTTCTTGGTGCATTTGCACTTTATTACTATTTTTTTGCAGCATTAGGTGTCATATGTCTGCATCATGTAAAGCTGAAAGGACGAGCATTCCTGAGGAATCCCGCATGGAATTTTCTTTAAATCTGACTGATCAAAGAATTCCTCCTTGTTTACTGCAGTGGGAAGAAGCTCAGGTTATAACCAAATACATGGGGACAAGATACACAGAACTGAAAGGAAGGAGTCATACCTATAAAATTCCTATGAATTACAGATAAGACTGGAACAACGAAGCTGCCATAAAGTCCATTTCCTTTATGCAGATGTTTGTTAGAAATGACCTGGATGAATGTGCTGCAATTACTACCTGTGCTGGGGTGTTACCTGTACTGTAGCTTCTACCTGTGCTATAGCTATTATATATACCATTACTACTAACTGTACTGAAGTAAAAAGGCTTGACAGATCGGTGCTAAATGTAGCCTATGAAAGCCATTGCTTGAACTGGGCAGAGCTGGGACTTGGCAAGACTGACTTCCTCATAATGGGTACAGCCAGAAGCCAGAAATTGAGGGAATGGAAAATTTCAGTTCCTCACAATCTCTGATCGGCTACAATTGCTGATGTGTTTGATGAATACTCTGAGGTTGAAATAAGATCAGCAGTCTTGCATTGCCAGGGACTGAATCTAACCAGGAAGCATAAAAACCTACTTGACTCGTTTTCCATCTAGATGAGGAGAATAAGGGAAATAAAACCCTCATATTTGTGGTAATGTACACTGTGCATAATATAGTAAATATTTTCATAAAAACAGTATAGGGCAGTTTCTCCCAAACGGACTTAAGCATGACACAGAAAAACTGGCGCATAAGAGACGCATGCATAGTGCATAATGGAACTGGGAAGGGCCCCTGGTAGGCTGGGAAGGATTTATCTGCTGCACAGCTATAATGCCTTAGCCATCAGTGCTAAAGGTTACCAAGGATGAACCCTTTCATATCAGGTCACAACATAAAACTTGCACACACAGAAATTATAATATTTAAGGTAACCTACATGTCAAGGCACAATGGATGCAATATTGTATGACAGCAAGTAAAACCATATAAACTGGTATAAAATGCAGATGAAAACTCGAGTAAAATTCCTTTTGGTTAAAGGACAGGCAGTCAAATTTAAATAAGCCCTACCACTAATGAAGAAATATAAACAAAATGACCACCATCTTCATTCCTTTGCTAAGCAGCACTAAAGTGCACCACCACTCTTTCAGTTCCCACTGTCACACTGCTTTATGGTTACCTCTGGCAGCCTGTTCTTCTGCTGACTGAGCAAAACCGGAACCAATTTATAATCAGCAGAATTAGAACCTGATCTACATATACTGACCTATTTCAGCTCTACTTTAGTATCAACAAATGGCATCATCATAGTTCAAAATAAAGACTGTCACAAATTATTAAACCTGTATCAGCATATAATATCAGAATTAGATCCACACAAAACTGAATACCTATACCTGAGAAATCTGTAGCAGGTAGCTGCAACTTAACACAATGTACTTTGCAACTGCCTTGCATTTTAAAGATATTTATGCTTTCATGAAACACAGGCATGTGACTTCTGATCACCAGTACTCAAAACCAGTCCTTACCTATCTCTCCTAGCCATATACTCATATTTTTGAAAGAACCAGCAATTTAAACAGTCAAACTACCTAAAGCATTTCTCATCTCACACAACTTGCAATACAGAAATTGTAAACAATAACTGCAATATGAAATACAGCTGCAACTGTATATATATGTGTGTCTTTCTTTGTCTGTGGGTATACCTGTATATGTATGTACATATGAATGCATGCCTGTATCTGTTCTGTAAGAGGTATGGGGGAGGGACCATGTTTCTCAACCTCTTAGTTCAAGAAATCTGGACAAAGCCTAAAATAAAGAGGGGGTAAAGGCCCAAAAATAAAGAGAGATTTTAAATGCTGTTCTTAAAAACTTAGAAAGTTGCTGGAATAACATGATTTGTATTTGAATGCATTTTCTGAAGGATATAAAGTCTGAAAGTCAAATGTTTGCCATTATTTAGTAACTTCAATCCTCAGTGATTTTGCCATAAAAAAAGCAAATTTTATGTGGAACAGATCAAAATATGGGTGTTCATAGATAGATACTAGGCTATTGGTCCTAGGGCCTATATAAGCCTAGCCAAAATGTACCCGGGCTTTTGCCACACAAAATTATTTTCCTGTGCCACTGTCGAGCAGCACCACAGAAGTGATCCCCGGGGTGAATTTCCTATCTCCCATCCAATCATCAAGATTTTTCTTGAAGAGTGCTAATGAGGAGCTTTGTTTGATATAGATAGGTAGTTTGTTCCAGAGTATGGGAAGTCTCTGGGACAGGAATCTATCCCTCCAGCATGTTCTGTTTATTGTGGTAACAAGGTTTAGGTCCCTAGAGCGTGTAGCTAGGAGGGATTGGGATTTCTTTAAGTGGAGCATATCCAATAGCTCTGGGTTTTATATAACTTTGTGTGTTAGGCAGAGATTGCCTCTAGGTAGGCAATATGCGAAAGAGTAAAGCTGCAGTTTTTTGAGATGGTCTCTGTAGGGCATCTGTTTGAGGCCGGTAATCCTCTTTGTGAGGTATTTCTGCGGCCTTTCCAGTTGTTGTAGATGTCTTGTAAGGTACATACCAAAAGGAGCTTTGTACTCTATAATGGGTCTAATGAGTGATGAGTAGAGAGGAACAATGACATCTTTTCCTGGATGAGAAACCTTTTGTGATGAGGTGTGCCACATAGCAGGACTTCCTGACTACTGTGGCGATGTGATTATCAAAGGAGAGACTACTGTCCACCTGTGTGTCCCAAGGTCTCTTATCACACTTTCAGTGTTAAGCAGACTACTGCCTATGTGGTAATTCATGGTTACAGAGTTTTTACCAAAAGGGATGACAATGCACTTTTTGGCATTGAGCTAGAGGCCATGGCTTTGGCACCAGGCATCTGTCTCGGCGAGGCCCTTTTGTAGGATGTCCACATCTTTTGGAGTTTTGATTATGGCTCTTAGTTTGCAGTCATCTGCGAACTTCATTAGCCAAAGACCTTCTGTGTTATCCTGTACGTCAGAGAAGTAGATACCAAACATGAGAGGACCCAGGACTGAACCCTGTGGTACTCCACTTGTCACTGGTCTGAAGTTGGATTTGGAGTCTGCTACTTTCACAGTGTGGGTTCTGTCAGTGAGCCATATGGCAACCCATCTTGTAACATAGGGATTTATACCTAGTTTAGTGAGTTTATCTATAATTCCAGAGTGGGGGATGGTGTCGAAAGCCTTGGTGAGATCTAGATAAGCAGTGTGAACCACCTTACCCTCATCTACGGCTTTGGTGACCGCTTCAAAGAAGTCTATCAGGTTTAGGAGACATGATGCCTTTTACAAATCCGAACTGGGTGGGGTCCAGAGTTTGGAGATTACCAATGTCATTGTTTACAAGTTCCATGATGATACGTTCCATAGCCTTGCAGACCAGGCTCGTCAGGCTAATGGGGTATTAGTTTCCAGGGTCGGTGGTGGCCCCCCCTTTGTGGAGTGGGATAACCGTCACTGTGTGCCATTCAGTGAGTACATAGCCTGAGGTGAGGCTATGACTGAACATGGTACTTAAGTGGGGTGCCAGTTCGTTCTGTAGTTCATGTAGAACGCAGCCTGGGATGTTGTCAGGTCCCATGGATGCTGTGTTCTTGCCTTTGGAGAGTGTGCTTTTTACCTGTGCAGCCATGATTACAGGAACTTTGCATTCTTCTGATATAGAGATGGGCCCTTTAGGGGAAGAGAGGGGGTAAAGTTAGCACTGAACCTATCTGCCAGGATGTTGGCAATATCAGTTGGTTCTGTATATTTAGTGCCATTGTGTTGTAACTCAGAGCAGATCTGAGTGTTGCCATTGAGATTCCTGACATAGCTATAGAATGCTTTGTGGTTGTCTTTAGAGTCAGTGGCGATTTTGTTTTCGTAACTAGCTTTGGAGGATTTTATGAGGGATCTCAGCTTCTTACTGAGGCTGACCAGGGAGTTCCTCCAATCATGGGATTTTACTCTTTTTTTGCAACAGTTTCTTTCTTCTGTTGTAGAGTTTGTTTATGGCAGGGGACCACCAGATTGGCTTCCTTTTTTTGGAGGATAGCATCTTGGTTCTGTTAGGGATTGCATGATCCATGCACTCGTGTAAGTGCTTATAAAGTGCATTTGTGTAGGATTCAGCAGTCATACCTCCATTGTCCATCAGCATGGGTGTCGTGAAATTTGGCACTTCTGTCTTAAGAAGCGTGAAGTTGGCTTTGGAGAAATTTTTTACGGTGGTTTCCCTAATGGGGGGGAGGGGGAGGGATGTGAATATCTAGGGTGATTAGCTTGTGGTCGGATCTGACCAATGAGGAATTGACCTCTGGTGTGGAGCTCCGGTTGTCCATGTTGGTAATAACCAGGTCTAGGATATTGCTGCCCCTGGTGGGGGTGTGAATAAGTTGATCCAAGACATTAGAATTTATGAATTCCAGAAAACGTTGAGCATGAGTTGGTACATGAGTAGTTTTCCCAGTCAATGGTGGGGTAGTTGAAATCACCCATTATTAGGGTGTTAGGTTGTACCCTAATATTTTCCAGTGTATCAAGAAATGAGGAGTGGGAATCCTGGGGCATGGTGGGGGATCTGTAGCAAGTTACAATTTGGATTGCGGTCTTACCCAGAGTTAGTTGCACTTGGATAATCTCGGATGCATTATGCTGAGCAACTAGTCTGGAGGTGTGGATATCCTTAATGAATATGGACACGCCTCTGCCTTTAGTGTTTCGGTCCAGGTTAGGTGGCCGAAAGGTGTGGTATGAATTATAGCCTGGTAATGCAGGGGTACTCTCTGGAGCCTTGAACCAGGTCTCTGTCACTGCACAGATGTCGATGTTCTCCATTTTAAGGAGTGCCTCAAGTGAGTGCATTTTGAGGTTTAGACTTCTAGCAATGAGTAGCAATACCCTCAGATTCTGCTTGTTTGTACTTGTTACAGTGGTGAATTTGTCATTTGAACCTTGCCTAAAAAGGCACTATTGGGGTGGCTAGAGCCTTAGCCAGTATCCGGAATGCCAGGGGCGACAGGTGCAGGCCATCTCTGGCAAAGCATCGAGGTTTGTCGATCATGTCATCCCAGGCAGACAGATACTGGATCCCCTTAGAATGACACCAGAAGCTTAGCCAATTGTTGAAGTCAATGACTTTGTTCTTGTATTGCGGTATCATTCTGGGTGATGGCAGGATGCTACTCAGAGCTAGGGTCATACCTGCCTGGGCTAAAAGATCGGACAGCTCCTCCATGTCCCTTTTCATGTAGTCCAGGGAGGTACATCTCAGGTCATTCACATCAACATGGACAATGACAGTCATATTTGTACTTGTTGTGAGTGACCTGAGTGCGTGCATTATGTGGCGGATCCTGACACCCATCAGGCAGCTGACAGTAACTTTCTCCTTGTTTAGCCTGGTGAGTGGAACATCAGTGTGCCTGACTATAGAGTCACCTATGACTAGAGTGTTGGGTACATTGCTTTGCCTTATGGGCTGTGGTTGAGTGGCACACTGAGCTTGTGGACTATGTGTTATTTGGGTTGTGTTGGGGGTGGAGGCTGCTTGTGTTTCTGCTGTGGAGGTCCCTGTTGCTTGGGCAGGTTTTTACTGAGAGCCTCCACAAATGTAGGTGTGTGTTTTGTGTTTCTATTTGTGTGTTTTGGTGGTGTAAGTTTTGAGGGACTATGTGATGAGTGTGGTGTGGTGCAAGTGTTTACCTTCTCCTCTTGACTGTCTAGTCCAGTCTTGGGTGAACAGAGCATTGCTTCCAGTTTGGCTATATAAGTGCATCTCTCACAGGTTGTAGTGTTGGGTGGTAGGAGGAGAGGGTTGTCTGTGTACATGAGGCAATTGTTGCATTGCCCTAAGATGCCCAGATTCATCAGGTAGACAGGATAAAGCACCGGCAGCTGACCCTTAGACATGCCTGAATAGGTGCTTATTTGTTAAGTACTAGAAACTGTTTTCCTCTAGACAAGTGAGGAAAGTTGAGTGCTGTAGTAATTTGTAGCTTATTTAGTGCTTACAACGAGTTCTAAACAAGTGCTGAGCTCAAAGAAACAGACTTGAGCGCTGAAACTAAAAAACTGGCTAGTGCTAAGAAACAAAATTAAGCTAGAAGGCTTCCCTCCAACACAGAAAGGCTTGGGGGCTCAGAAGCCCACAAACAGTCCTTGTCACAGCAAATCTGTATCCAGACTAGACTAACCACAGGAGACAAGCTTAGAAATTTTTTTTTTGTTTTTAAATGGAAAGAGAGAAAGGAGGATCGGAAACTAAGTGGACTGGCCTTCTCAAATGTTCTCTCTGTATTAGGTAGAATGAGGTAATAACACTAGACTGGGAGGAGTGTCCCAGATCAAATTTACAGTAGGGGTAGGCAACTGCAAGGCCACCAACTATAAGAACAGCATACCAATAGGGATGGAGGCTGGGAAACAAACTGCAGAAATTTTTCTCACAGCAGAAAAGCAGCAGCGAGCCTCTAAATGAAAGTTTTAAACAGATAAAGGAGCCTCTAGAGAAAGCTTTTAACTGCAAACAAGTTATATGACACTCTCTTGGCAGGAGATCAGAATCAAACAACCCAAACAGATGCTTAATAAAAGTGGACAATTTACAGTTAATACCTCACACACAATGAAACTAGCTAGAAAAGTATGGATTAGACAAAGTGCTATAAATAACTTGAAAAAATAAGCAAAAAAAACAGGATACTTAATGTTATATATTATAGATCCAAGTTTGCTCAGTATCCTTCCTTCGATTAACTCAGTGTGAAATGGCAGAAACACTCACAAACTTACCTTCTTAGGTAACAGAAAGTTGAAACCTGAGACAACTTTAAAAAAAAGCTCAAAAGAACCAATGAGGTGCTTACTCTAAGCTGTAGTCCAGGAGACCTCAGTCAGACAATGACCTTAAACAATCCTCTCTCACTGAAATGCCTAATGGCTTTGGCTAAACCAAGATGTCTTTGAACATGTGCTCAGACACATAGCCTCCACAAACACTAGGCCCAAACACAAGTCTGAATATGGACAATGCTACAAATATCCACACTACTTAGGTAGAAATAAACTACAGAAATATTTCTCACAGCAGAAAAGCAGCAGTGAGCCTTTAAATGAAAGTTTTAAACAGATAAAGGAGCCTCTAGATAAAGCTTTTAACTGCAAACAAGTTATATGACACTCACCTTGGCAGGAGATCAGAATCAAACTACCCAAACAGATGCGTAATAAAAGTGGACAATTTCCAGTTAATACCTCACACACAGTAAAACTAGCTAGAAAAGTATGTAGTAGACAAAGTGCTATAAATAACTCGAAAAAATAAGTAAAAAAATGTTATATATTATAGATCCGAGTTTGCTCAGTGTCCTTCCTTCGATTAGCTCAGTGTGAAAATATGAACAGTTGAGAGGTATAGAAGGGATGGATTGGTTCAGGACAAATTCACACCTCATATCCGTCTATGAGGTGGGGTGGAGGGGGGTCTTCAGAAACATTTATCACTGTGCATTAGGGGCAGAGGGGGTCTTCATAAACATTAAACAATGTGGTATTACTAAAATGCAACACATTCTAATTTGAAACAAGCTCATACATAATATGTTGCCTTTTTGGTTTATTTTTTAATTGAACCCCCCCCCCCCATGTTTGTTTATTTTCAAACAAAGGCTACAGTAACTCTTTTACTGCAAATGAAAATCTACAGACAATAATTACAAAATGTAAAAAAAAAAAAACAAAACAAAAAAAAACAACATTCTAAACACGTCATGGTACAATAGCAGCATAGGATGTTTTGCATGTAGGTTGTGCTAAGATTTATTTTTCCCTGGCTTTGAAGACTGACCATGACTGCAAAGCCATGGTAACCAAACTACTCCAGATATATATACATTTCGGTACAATGCACACCCAAACATGCTATAAAATGAAGCAAAAATTATATTGTAAAAAAAAAAAATCAAAATTACAGAAAAACTAAACAATATAGTTAAAGGGTCCAATTAATGTGTTGAAAATGTAAATGTTATTATTATTTTAATTAATTTTTTTCATGGAGACTTTACATTCCCAAATCTCACTTTGTTTTGGGATGTTAAAAAAGAACTGCTCTGGATTACTACGGATAACAGGACATGCCACAATTCTCTGGTGTACTTTAGGTACCAGACCTGGGTCACCACAAAGGATCACCGGTCTATAGACTGATTGGCAGTAGAGTTTTTACAATGTCGAGATGCCAGCCCGATGTCTTTAAAACTCATTTGACCACAGGGAGGACATACAGACTCCACAAAGCAGATGCTCCAGCCAAGAATCGAACCAGAGAACCTCTAGCTGTGAGGTGACAATACTGACCGCAGAACAGTAGGCAATGAACATGACTGTGGTGGTGAACTGAGAACCAAGTCATAGGATGAAGCTCTCAGTTTTCCATTAACTATGGTCACAAGCCTGGGTTAGCAACTGGCAGGATGAGATTGCAGATACCAATGGCAGCAGTAAACTTTCTTTACAGAATAGATAATCCCACATTCCATGGCAGAGGAATGAGCATGGCAGTCTAGGAAGATCTTGGGGGCAAAGCCACTGGTCCTTCCAGCTGAGAGACATCAGAAGAGATGGTAAGGGCACCTTTTGAGGATACCCCTTGGCACCTTCCATGAGAGGTTAACGTGTCATAATGGATGCTACATGGCACACATGGGACAAATTGGAGGGATTACATATCTCAGCTTGCCTAAATGAATGATATACTTGTTGATAGGACAGCAAGGGCTGTCTCCCCTGCTCAGTTTGCTACCACTGCAACCCTGACTGGAACAAATGGTTTACAAAAATGGATGACTAGATAAATCAATGTTGTGCATTCTCAATTACATAAAAACTGCAAGTCAATTGTCAGTCATCAGGCTTCCATTCAGTTTCTACAGTGAGAATGAAATACTTCAGCAAAGGTCTTGATGACACCCTCATTAACTCTCTTAATTAGTCTAATATGTAATCTACATGGTTCACCACCTTGACTGTCTTTGCATTTCAGTAATCATATCTTCACCTCTTCCTCTGAGCATGAGTAAACCTGTGCAATTTCCCCACCTGACTCAAGTTTACAAGCACAAGCTGACACATTTTCAGCATCAGTAATGTTAAAATCTAAGGCAAGGAACTGACTCAGTCCTTTTGCCTGTGATACAATGCTTTCATACATCCACCTAAAGCGAGTACAACTACACAGACTTTATCTTCTCCCTAACAGACTCTCTCATTTACTGGTTTGCCTTCACTACTATGGCTTAGCCCCACCTCACAACCACAGTAACTCTGACGGTGCTTTATTAAAGGAAAACTCCACCTTACAATTCAAAAAACATTTTTTTCATTGTATCTTTATTTTTTGAGCTATTTTAATGCCTCAAAATCACTCAAGTGCTTCTTTTACAATTTTAATTGTGTTTTCCTCAAAATGGAGCATGATGGGGCCTGCCTTGGTAACGTGATCTTGTTTTCTTGTTTTCATTCCTTCTTCCCAGAATACATTTCAAGTCCTCTCTATATGAGTCATGCTAGACATAAGGAAATTGTGCTGTTTTCTCATGCCATTAACACAGACTGGCAGGTCTGTGAAGCACTGTCATCTAAACACACCTTCTGTAGCAGAGCTACTTCTATCTTTCCTTGACTGAGCCTCATTCATGTGTCTGTCTATGCTATAAATAGCGGTTAGCTACTTCCAGCAAAAGAAAGTAGGTAAATAGCAGGCTTTGTAAAGGGATTGTTTTGTAGTTCTAAAAGAATTGACAGAACTTCCCCTAAATGCTCATGCTGTGATGTGAAAACTCTCACTGCAGTTAATAACCTTTGCTGTACATTTACAGGTCACAAGTAGCAGGACACCAAACTAAGTGTGTCTGCTACTTCCCAATGCCTTCAGTGGGAAGTTTTTCTCTCTCTCATGAATGATACAGAATTAAAATGTACTTTAATAGTTCCTTAACTTTCTTTCATGTTCACCCCTTTTTCTCTATTTCATATTTATTTATACTTTGGTAACCAGGAAAGTGAACTGGTCCCAGGACCCTTTTCAGGCACTACATTGGACTACATTGACAAAGATAATAACAAGTATTAAATGTACTTAGCATTACAAAGAAAAAAACTACTGACATAAAGACACTGGCAAAGATTACAAGTGCAACACATAGCCAATGTGTAACAGTGAATAAGTAAAACAGTAAGCAACATTTACTAGAATGTATACATTAATACTGCTTAACACTACTTCTTCTTCTTCTTTCGGCTTTTCCCAGTTAGGGGTCGCCACAGTGGATCACCTGTCTGCTCATGATTGGCAGTGGAGTTTTACGGTGTCGAGTTGCCAGCCCGGTGCCCAACCTTCCACGGAAGGCCCACACACTCACGCACACACACCTAGGGCAAATTTAGAGTATCCACTCCACGTACAACATGTCTTTGGGATGTGGGAGGAAACCAGAGCACCCGGAGAAAACCCATGCGACCACAGAGAGGACATGCAGACTCTACACAGAAGGCACCCCAGCCGAGGATTGAACCGGAGAACCTCTTGCTGTGAGGTGGCAACGCTAACCGCTGCATCACTGTGGTTGCCACTGCTTAACACTACTACGTTATGTTTATTATAAATAACAAATTGTATGCACCCAAATTGCACACACACACACACACACACACACACACACACACACACACACACACACACATATAGTATGTGTGTGTATGTGTTTCTGTGTGTGTGTATATATATATATATATATGTGTGTGTGTGTGTGTGTGTGCGTTAACTGTGTTTAAATGTAGACACACACACACACACACACACACACACACACACACACACACACACACACACACACACACACACACACACACTTATTTATTTAACATTTGTTTACTTGTCCAAATGAGCATTTACCCATTTTCAGCAGAGGCCTGGCGAGAAAAGCTACAGAAGCACAACAGCAAGATTACAATTGTGCATAGACTACAAAGACTTTCACAAGAACAAAGAATTACAATTTGTCTGTACATGAAAAATAAACAATGTTAGAACACACTATATACAGACATTAATAAACAATAACGTTAGAGTGCAGTATATACAGACATATTTCAGTGTTAAGGTATACTGAAGGAAAGGTTAGAAATGTGTACAGAAATGGTCTATATTAATTCCACGAAAAACGTATCCATGGAATACTTATTCCGCGAACAACACTCACTGAAAATTACTTTTGCGAACCGTGGAATTTTTCCCATGGTTTGCAAACAATTACCCTTAAACCGTCGGGAACACACAATGGACTAAATCAAATCCACCCAAGTCTGGGATTTTCGCTCCCCACATCCTCCAATGTGGGGGGATGTACCTCGCCATCCCCCCTAACTATATGTACCAACTCCAAAATGGCACTACAGTGGGGGAAAAGGGCAAAGTTTAGGTGATGGCCAAGAGTCTGCAAACCATGGGAAAAATTCCGCAGTTCGCTGAAGTGATTTTTGGCAGTTGTTGCTCACGGAAGAATATAGACCCACAAAAACATATGAGTCTGTGTGTGTGTGTGTGTGTGTATACTTCATGTCCTTTAAAGAAAAACAAATCAAAATGGAAATTTTGTGTAACCACACATAAACACCCACACAATATGTGTGTGTGTGTGTGTGTGTGTGTGTGTGTGTGTGTGTGTGTGTGTGTGTGTGTGTGTGTGTGTGTGCATTTAAACACAGTTAAGTACTTCTGATTTCCTTTTCTTACTGTTTTTAATACAAGAGCACATAGTAAATATACATTAAAGTGAATTTTGCCATCAATGATCACATTTTCTCTGTGGACTACAAAATGCTCGGGCACTCTAACAATCTAAGGACTGACTCAAAGTCAGTGGGAATCTCTATCCATGGATCTGTTTGTACCAGATATACATCCCCTCTGGAAGGATGTCACAAAAAAGCATAAAATACCTTTTTATCAACATTATCAGTGCAGCTAGTTATTAGTGTTGCCTTGCCTCTTGTCTCTCTTTCTGCAGTTCTGTCCAGTGTGTGTGTGTGTGTGTGTGTAGTGGGGGGGCTTAAAAATGGTAAATGTGTTGACACCTTAGAAGAAAAAAAATATTTTCTGTCTTTTCTCTAAATGTCACAGAAATATGATACTACATTTGTTTTCTTAACATATAAACTATTAAAAATAACCAGCATTTAAAGATTAGCATTTCAATACTATGTTGCTGCTTATTTGAATTTGTCATAAGAGGTGATAACTGCCTTTAAACACCTGACTGATCTAATTGCTTTGTTTTGCTATGAAAGGGGAGTGTTATGTTCTCCTCCTCTCTGCAATAAAAACAGTGAAAAACAGTTCCACAGGTTTCTGTCTTATATCAGCTGCTGTGTTCCTGACATTAGCATGATTAATTAGGATGATTAATTGCCCATCTAAAGCTGACAGCATTACCTGACAGGGTAAACTACAGATTTAACAGTGTCTATGATATGTCATGCAGTCGGAGATGAATACCTTTGCAAAGTATGTGAGAAGTTAAGCTTAAAAAATTAGATGAGCTTTCCCTTGTTTTGATTCCAATGCAAGGAAATAAAAGTTTTAAAAAGTACAAGCAGGTGGAACCAAATTGTAGTGAGAAAAGAAACCTAAGGATTGAGTTAAACTGGAGGAGAGGGTAGAGTTTTCCAGTAATGTTTTTCTGGAATTTTGTATGTTACACATCTAGACAAAAAAGATGCTGCGGTGGTACGGTGGTAGTTTTGTTACTTCACAGCAAGAGGTTCTCCCGTTCGATTCTCATCTTGGCTCGGGAGTGCCTTAGTTGAAGGTTGTGCGTCGAGCTGGCACCGGACCGGAGTTCCGCTGTGGCGACCCCTTACCGGGAAAAAGCCGAAAGACAAACAACAACACAGCTAGACAAAAAGCTCTTTACGGTAAAATACAAGCTGAACTGATCTGAAACAAGACAGATTGTGGAAGCACTGCAGCCTATGCTGAAGTATGCAATCCCAGACCTATAGTCTTATTTCATTTGTAATCTAAACACTAATCACAGCAATAGCTTAAGAGCAAACTATGTGCAACTAAAGAACGTCCTGCTAAGGCAAGATATTTAGGAAATGACAGAATGGAAATCCATGTAGACATTACCTGGATGTAATTCTGCATAGTTTTAATTATGTTCTAGGGTGAGTAAAGGTGAAGAAAAGCCACAGTTTTTCGAGCCTTCTCAGGTGCATTGTGTCTATTCCTAAAGAAAAGCCACACAGTTTAATCAATAGTGCGCTGTTGGTCAAACGGTATCCTGTGTGCCCTCTTTCTTACCTCTAACTCACATTGGAAATAAATTTGTAAACATGTAAAATCCTATTCCATTCATTTTGATAGGGTGCACTCAGGTGATCCTATTTCCTAAACATCATGCCGCAGTGGTGTATCCTGTCACAAAACACTACCTTCATGCTGTTGAGGTTTACACTGTGTATATTCTGAGTGAACTGCTAGAAGACATTGCAGAGATCACATGTTTATGTACAGACTGGCACACTTTTACACCTGCTGACTGCATTCTGTTGTATTTTATTTTAAATAAAAATATTTTAAATCACTTAAGTGTTGTTCCTAGTTGTTGCATTCCACCAGTTCTTACTGCGAGACTGCATTACTTATGCTTGCAGGACAGCTGGCGAGGAAGCTAATACTGTACAGCATTCTTCTTCTTCTTCTTCTTTCACCTTTTACCGGTTAGGGGTCGCCACAGTGGATCACCTGTCCGCTCATGATTGGCAGTGGAGTTTTACAGTGTCGAGTTGCCAGCCCAGCGCCCAACCTGCCACAGAAGGCATACACACTCACACCTAGGGCCAATTTAGAGTGTTACAAGTAAATCATTCTGAATGGCAGCACTGTATCTTAATGAGGAATGTTTGTATTTCTGGTTCTGAAAGTAACAAGATGGTGCTGACACTTCATTTTCTAGGGGGATACTACAGCACTTACGGAAAACATTCATTTCTAGGTTCTAAGTGTACATCACAGTCTAGAATTAAAGCTACAGCTGTACAATGTTTCAAAGGCACTTCTAATTTCCAACAGCCTTGTTAAGAATCAGACTAGTGAATCAGCACAGCAGAGTCAGTAGTTCTTCGTTACAAAACCCACATTACCTTTGTATACAGCTCCCACACTTCACTTTCCAACATTAAGTACCTATAGTGCTATACCCTGACAATGGAGCTATAATGTCAAAGCCACTCTGTGTGTGGAACACACTGGATGAACATCTGAATGCACGCAAAGAGAACTTTTTCTTTTGTAAATATTGGCAGGAATGCAAGTACGCGGAGTGTGTGTATGTCTGAGAGTGTACATACACAGATAAACAAATTCTGAAGATAATGAGGAACAATGTTGATCTAACTACAGCTTTAAAATATCCTTTGCTTACACTCTGCCATTTTGTTGCTTCAATAAACTATGCCATAAATACTGCAATATGATTGGGAAAAAAATCCACTTTTATCAGAAGATACATTTCAACAAGCTGTAATCTAAAGTGTTTTTTCAAATCTGAAATTGCATTTACGGTATTTTATATGTTTAATGATTTCAAGAAAATGCCACTTCAAAGCAGTCCATCTGTCTGCAGATCTCTAGCTTATGATGACAGCAGCCTATAAAGTTGCCTCCATGCATCACGTTCCAAGGTCTTTTTTAAAGGCTTGGCTCATTTATCACTTCTATAAATAATGCTGCTTTCCTGGTGTTGTAATTTAAATACAAAACTATTGCCTGGCTATTCTGTTAAGTACTGCTTGCATGTATAATATTGCCAACTAACTATTCGGTATATAAATCAACTACAAGTAATTAAAAATAAAGCGGTTTCATAAACACTACATTCTAAGCTGTTGTTTATGCTTCCCGAGTACCTGCTCTGTTCCTCACTAGTGCAATAACAAAGGTAATGAAGGTCACTGATGGTGATCTATCTAAAAGATGCACCCCTGATTTATCTGCATCATAAATGTTGCTCCGGTGGTGGAGTCAGACTGTAAATATTCAGAATAACTGTGCTATTAAATCTGTGCAATACTCTAATGCACCTGTTTGCTGAGTCTTCCTAATCAGACAGAAAGTTCAAACTTCAGCAATGCCAGAAAAAAAACTGATAGCAATGGCCATATTACAGGGAAAAGGAGTACATTATCCTAAGAAGTAATGGCTCAGCCTGTCCAGCTTGCTAAAGAAGTGTGAAACAAAGACAGTCAGCATGATCCGCCCATAAAATACCATTAAAGCCATGTAAACAAACATGCACAGAACATACCTCTTAACCTCTCAGTGCAAGAAATTTGCACAAAGCCAAAAATTATGCGGGAACAAAGGCCCAAAAACAGGGACAGATTTTAAATATTGTTCCTATAAACTTAGAAAGTTGCTAGAATGACAGATTTTACATTATTATATATTTTCTGAAGGATATGAAGTCTGAAACTCAAAGGTGTGTCCTTGTTTAGTAAAATGTAGTCATGTCAATCCTCAACGATTTGCCAGAAAACCACAAATTTTATGAGGAGCAGACCAAAAATAAGAAGCAAAAATCTTGGCATTCTTTGAAAATCTAGACAGTTGAGAGGTATGGCACAGAATGTAATTCAGATACTACTGTCTATATTTTTATGCAGCGGTACTACTGGCAAGGGGCCATGGTGGTGCAGCAGTTAGTGTTGTCGCCTCACAGGAAGAGGATCTCCAGTTCGATTCTCAGCTGGATCTCCTTCTGTGCGGAGTTTGCAAGCTGTCCCTGCGGTCGAATGAGTTTTAAAGGCATGCAGTAGGTACGCGTGTGTGTGTGCCTTCTGTGAAGGTTGGGCACCAGGTTGTTAAGTTGACACCATAAGTAATGCAGTCTCACAGTAAGAACTGGTGGAATGCAACAACTAGGAACAACACTTAACAACACTCGATCAATCTGAGGACCGGTGATCCATTGTGGACACCCCTAATGGGAGAATCTGAAAGATAGTTCAGTATTACTGGCAAGGGACAAGATTTATATAGTGGATATAAAAAGTGTACACACCCCTGTTAAAATGCCAGGTTTTTTGTTGTTGTTGTGTTTCGGCTTTTCCCGGTTAGGGGTCGTCACAGTGGAATTCTGGTCCGCTAATGATTGGCAGTAGATTTTTACGTGCCGAGTTGCCAGCTCTGACGCACAACCTTCAACGAAGGTATGCCCATTCACGCATGTCTCCACACAGAAGACGTTCTAGCTGAGAATCGAACAGGACAACGTCATACTGTGAGGCGACAACGCTACCGCAGCACCACTACCGCAGTATAAAATGCCAGGTTTTTTGTGATATAAAAAAATGAGACCACAATAAATCATTTCAAAACTTTTCCCACCTTTAATGTGACCTATAACCTGTACAATTGAAAAACAAACAAATCTGTTAGGGGAAAAATATAAAAAATAAAAAGCATACAATAAGCTGGTTGCATAAGTGTGCTCACCCTTAAAATAATACTTTGTTGAAGCACCTTGCAACCCTACCCCATAGTCCAGACATATGGAGAATACGGGAGATTTTTGTCACATGTAGTACAGAACCAGTACTTGCCAGAAATTCCTGCAGCTCCTTCAGTGTTGCTGTAGGTCTCTTGGCAGCCTCCCTGACCAGTTTTTGTCTTGTCTTTTCATCAATTTTGGAGGGATGCCCAGTTCTTTGCAACGTCACTATTGTCCCATATTTTTCCACTTTTTGATGACTGTCTTCACTGTGTTCCATGGTATATCCAATGCTGTGGAAATTTTTTTGTATCCGTCTCCTGACGAATACCTTTCAACAATGAGATTCCTTTGATGCTTTGTAAGCTCTCTGTGAACCATGGCTTTTGCTGTAGCAGGCAACTGAGTAAATGTCAGGAAAATCCTACTAGGACAGCTGAACTTTATTTGGGGTTAATCAGAGTCTCTTGATGGCAGATGTGTACCCAAGAAGAATGAATGTTGTAATTAAATCAAAAGGTGCTTCAACAAAGGTCACATTAAAGGTGGGAAAAGTTTTGAAATTATTTATTGTGGTTTTTTTATATCACAAAAACCTGACGGTTTAACAGGGGTGTGTACACTTTTTATATCTACTGTATAACACTGTACTATAACTTTCAAAATGAAGTGTCCCCCCCCCCCCCCCAGCTGTAATCTCCACCCCAGACACTATTCCTTTTCAATACTGAAAAAAGACTGGAAAATAAATAAAATAAAATAAATAAAAAAACTTCAGTCAATCATGCATTATGGAAAAAAAACAACCCATCAATCAATGAATCGAATTCTAGGTCTTCTCACTGCACAAAATACACGGTTGTGAAAATGTCTACACCGTGGTGTATATACTATTACATCATATGCCTGGCTATAACTAACTACTAGTAATATAACCCAAATTCACAAAAACACAACTTTCCCAAAGTTGCAACATACCTCACTTATGATCTGTATCCCCCTAATGGTTTTAAATAATAATCAGTTCCATATACAAAATGCAAGAACAATGAAGCCCCTTTAAAGAATTTCAAGAGCTGGTGACATCTATCTTATTAACCCCACAGTGTACATCTGGTGTATTCCACTACGAATGTGTGTGTTCCTCGTGATTTCTAATGCCTCTAGCATCAAGTTTTCTTCTTTATGCTAACAAGGAACACTTGTAATTCTAGCAGAACCAAGTACACTGTGCTTTTACCTCGAGGCTCTGTAATCTTCAGTTAATATATTTAGTCAGCAACAGTATGCCAGCATGACCTCGCAGTGGTGCAAGGGGTAAAGCCTCACTGAAAAAAAATATATCTGTGTTTCATTTGGATTAAAATATTTATTTATTGTGCACTTCCATCTAATGTTGTTATTTACTTATCACAATGTCTGCAATAGTAAAGAGCTTTCACACTTGACTTATACAATGTTAAGTCGCTTTATGTCTGCACTTTGAAAAAGAAGGAGTTACCAAATCAACATAAAGCAAGTGATTTTCCATGTAAAGGTTCTGACATCAAAGCTTACGGTGACTTGAAATGTTTTCCTTGGTTTGGTTTGGTTAAAGAATGGTAATCTTGCACCATATTACAGTGCCAGTGTACGCAGACTTGGTAGTACTCCGATTATGATTTTTTGTTTAAACTAAAGGTAGCTAAATTTTAGTTATCAGGATGTCTTCATCACTCCAAAGACAGGTTCACAGGTTAAGTAGTAGGCTATCAGTACTGTAGACCATTACAAGCTTAGTCAATAAACCATATTCAAAAATTCCCCCTGGCCTTTATTTTTCTTCTAAGCTTATGCTATTGTTTTACTTTGTGTATGATTGCTTTGTCATACGTACATATTACTGTTTTTATACCCAGATTGTGACTGAAAAGGATCATAAGGTGAGCTCAGTCACCTGGTCCATAAATTGTAAATAAAACAAAAATAAATTTCAGGAAATATCTGCTCTGCAAAAGAGCAGGAGGTCAAGGATGGTTAGCTCTTTTATGACGCAAAAGGCTAGATAAAGAATACAGTAGAGAGTCAATTATCCAAACGTCAAATCCTGACATGTCAATTATACAAACACATTATTCCAAAGTTTTGGGATAGGAAAAATCATAAAGCCTGAATATGTAAATGTCATACATATTTGCTTGTGCATGTTTTTTGAGCTTGTAGCCCACTCATGTGTGGAAAATATTCTTTATTGTCCACTGGAATCACTTAATGGTTGAAAAGGATATTTACTGCGTGCAGGAAAAACAAGATTTTAGAATTTTTTTTATGTATGTTTGATTATCCAAACTACCCTAGGTCCCAATTAGTTCGGATAATCGACTCTCTACAGTACAATGAAGACTTCTATAACAGAGACTTTGTATTGGGAGTGGACAGCTGGTCTAGCCAGATAACCGAGGGGATCTTGAGGTTACTGATGGTTTTGGTTAGAAATCTCAGAGGTCCCTGAAACAGAGTGATGTGTTTACATAAATACAAGCCAAAACAGGCATTGCATTCAATAATGGGTCTGAGAAGAGATTTGTTAAGGGAACGTAAAACTTCACTGGAGATCTAGAAGAAATGCCTTTGGAAATTAGATGAGGCAGATAAAAGGATTTCCAAAGTATTTGTTTGAGTGAATTTGTAATTAGGTAGTGAGTATTGTATTGTATGTGCATAAAATGAATCCAGTAGGTTCTCAGTGCATATTATTATAGCAATAACCCACGCCTGGGTGTGGGTAATGCTGGATTTACCCACGGTTGGCGTGGTTTGGTCCCGAGGGACCAAACAAAGCCAACCGTGGGTAAATACAGCATTACCCACACCCAGAAGTGGTTATTGCTATTATATGACATTATTTAAGAAAAGAAACTATTACTTTTCTTAAATAATGGCATAGTATAATGCCTGTTTACTGCCCTTCCGCAGATGTCTGGCATCCGAGGCAGTTCTGATGTACTGCGCGCCTGCGCAGTACATCAGAGCTGTGGGCAAAAGCAACGGAGAAAGCAAGATCTCCGTTGCTTTTTTTTTTTACTGTTTCGCTATGTTAAATGGGTTTAACATAGCGAGACAGCTTTAAAATAAGCAACGGAGATGTCCGTTGCTTATTTTAAAACTGTCTCGCTATGTTAAACCCATTTAACATAGCGAACAGTGCAACGGAGATCTTGCTTTCTCCGTTGCTTTTTTTTTAAAACCTGTCTCGCTATGTTAAATGAGTTTAGCATAGCGAGACAGCTTTAAAATAAGCAACGGAGATCTCCGTTGCTTATTTTAAAGCTGTCTCGCTATGTTAAACCCATTTAACATAGCGAGACAGTGTTTTAAAAGTAGAGTTATACTAATGGAAAAAAGTCCTTTTTCCATTAGTATAACTCGATTTACAATGTGCACGCTGGCCAATCAGCATGCACGTTTTTGGGGGGGTCATGGTATAATATTATTATTATTATTATTATTATTATTATTATTATTAGACTTGATTTAGTTTACATTCCCAAACAGATTTATGGTACTGTTTTACCTTAGGTTAGTTGAGGATGAGTTGTAAGAATGGTTCAGTGCGGCAGGAAAAAAGCACTATAATACACAGCCTACACTCGACTCTGAAAGACCACCACCTGGATCCTGACTTTTTGGTGTCAGTAATGGAAGGCACCTCCCACATATGTGCCCCTGTCACACTCCCATGCTTAAAATCATTATTTTCTTTACAGCTGTTTACCATTGCTCACTAGTGGTGGGCCAGTGATATAAACAGTTGACTCTGCATGATATTGTATTAAGCCAGGAATGCTAATTTTTCTTACGGCCTTCACTGGCCTGTAACCTAACAGCCATATTAACGAAATGTTGACTCGTATGAAAGGGACTGAATACAAAGAACTGTCAAAACAAATGGCCATGATTGTAATACTTACCTTTACTATCAGTTCATCAAAATTAGTTTGTTAACTGGGGTAGAGCACTGATTAACACAGACCCATTTCAGGCTCAGCATAGGAGTACAGTAAGCCAATGGAGGCTTTGGATCTCAAACCCAAGACAGCTACAGGGTATAGGGATATCTGCCATAGTTTTAAACCTATGCACCAAATTACCAAACTTCTGTTTGAAGATCACAAACAACATGGACCGGTCATCATTTATTCATTTTACGTAGCTGCTTTCACCGACAGGGCAACACAAACTTTTTATCTAGTCCATACATGGCAACAGGTATGAGAACATGAATTATTTGGTGATTTCCTAAGCTAAGAATTCATGCCTCTTCCTAAGCATTTTTACATACAACACTAAAAATATTCTGCAAAGACTGATTTTATTCTGGAAAAAATGACAATCCTAGTAACGGAGGACACTGCACAATGTCATACTATGTTCCTGCATGGTTGTCTGCATTCTTTTCCAGTGTATTCTGTGTGGAACTACACTGTAGAAGCACGTACAATATCTGCCCTTACCTTTGACCGTCAATCTTTCAGAAGTAATAGCATTTTTGTATTCGTTTTAATTGTAAAACATGCTGGTTGCTAATAAGGCAGTTAACAGTTAAGCAGTATTCTCCTTTGAAACTTCAAAATGCAACGCAAATGGCAATGATTCATACATACAATACTACAACTTACAAGCAACATTACATAAATTATATAAAAACTGATGAAAATGAAATAACATGTTTAGTCTTTGCACCTCACTAAGATCTAGCCACATCTCCAATACCTGGCTAGAAGTTTCACAGAGTCATAGTCTCATATTCCTCTCTCCATTTTTTTTCTCTGACTATATCTACTCTACTAGGCACTGTTTTTGTATAACATGTGATGCTAAGTTTCTACACATAAGATGATGTCAGCTAGTTTGGTGCTATTTCTTTCTAATGTGACCCACCTATGACTTGAATGGTAACCTGGACCTATTAGCACCTATCTGCATTCATGGACAACTGATTCTGTATGCTTTACACTATTTCTTGACATGACACGACAGTTCATTAGAAACTGCACAGCTAACAAAACAAACCAATCTCTGGCTGATAGTGTCATACAGTCACAAACACATGTAATTGCCACAAACTATATCAATGACAACCAGCCGGCAAATATAACTCATTTTGTGGTGCCGATACCTACATCAGATGAAGACTGTATTTCAGACAACATGTCTACTCTGTCAAAACAACTTTACAGGATGGCAAACAGCCCAGAGAGCATTAAATCTGCCAAACACTGACAAGTCACATGTTTTTACTTTGAAACACAGAACTCAGAATTACTGTGAAATTGTCAGACCATGCTTTAGACTTGGCTACTTTTACATCCAACAGTCAGTGAATGTAAAATGTCTTTATTATAGCTTTTATCAGTGAATACCTGACCACCTGGAATTCTTCACATCAGCATGGATATCATCTACTATCCTCCTTTCACAAATGTCTACAGTAAGTAATTTCACACAGTGCATACAGTTCAATTCCATCTGTAAGTCATAACTTCAGCAATGACAGTGTTAACACAGAGACTTGCAAAATTATTAATATAGAATGGTTAAACTACAAACTATGGCACATGTACTGATGTCATATTCAGCAGGCTTGTTTAATTTGGTTAACCACTTCAATAAACGTATACACTAACATATACTGTTCAACTGTCTCTGAATATGATGAAATACTTATTTTTATCTTCAAAAATGCTTCTTTCCCCCCTCTCTCTCTATTCTTATCAGTAAGGTAATACCATACAGGAAAACTATTCTGTCATACATCACACAATAAAGATGATAAACCAAATCTGACATTGCTACAGTCATTTGTTTACATTTTTTACTGTCAGTTCAACAACTATGGATTGGGTCATATTTATGAGGACCAGTGTCTCATATTGTATTCTGAATGCTAGTGCAAACAGTTTAAAAAATGGAATGTTTGTAAATAAGTCGCTGTCTCTTGCTGTCTTCGGTGCTATCAGACATAGCACTAAACATTACATTTGCTGTTACATACAAGATGAAGATGACCTTGTGAATTTAACATTTATTTTTGTTAGCTTGTCAATGAAGCACTATATTTTCCACATCTTCACATAGCCTAGAGCCTCGGAAAGTACATGGATGCCTCCAATTTGCCACGGCCTGCCAAGCTGTGAACAAGTTTGTTGCTAAGCAACCCATCTTTTTTCAAACAACATCATATTAAAAGCATTACCAATAAGACATGGTTCATTCTGGTCATTTTTTACATTCTGTTTGACATTCCATTTATTGCAGAAAATGAACAGCTGATAATAAGATTAAGTGTGCAATAGTGTGTTTGGTGAGTACAAGTCTGAATAAAGGATAGGAAATTTCATTGTAATGGTAGACCAACACAGGTAAATGATGCTGTGGTTGTTCATTTATTGGTATTAGCTACAGGGTGATTACAGAGAACTGTTCTTCTAACAGAGGCAGTGCTGATTGGAATTGGTATCCATAAGAATCTACAGCGTTCACTGTAGTAAGCAGGCTAAGTACAGCAGTAATGTTATCTCTCAAGTGTTCTAAAGATTTCAAATCAGAACCAAAATTGTAAAACTAATTGGATAGTGAGGGTGGGGACAACCAGACTGTAATAGACTACTCCTCTTCTCCTCCTCATCCAGGGAATGAATGGTACGAAGCCTGACAAGTATCTAACTCAAATCAAGTGCTAATGAGAAAAGAGGAGCACAGAATTCCAGAAATAAAAGGAAGTGCAACAGCCCTCAAGCATATAACATGTATGAAGTCAAAGAATATCTCCCCATCAAAGAAGAAATTAAACACCTTCAGATAGGATGGCTATAACCATTACATGTAGACTCTAATCACTTACAGCCTGATTCTCCCAAATGCTTTCACATCTTGTCACAGAGACAGTCATAAACATAGACTATGATTGGAGGGATGAAAGCATAGGGAGTGGCAAACAGTAAGGACATTGCAGTAATGGGCTGAGCTAGCTGAGACATCAGCTAAACAAGAATCGGGACAAAAAAAAATAACAGTCAATCAGAAGTAAAGCATAGGAATGCCTCCTTCTTTCCAAATTATGATAATCAGAGAAGTGCAGTGCAGTGTCCTTGGTCTTAAATTATGTTTGAAGTAATGCGTCTCAACAGAGGAAGACTCCATGAAATTTCCCTAGTTCACATCATGTCAGCGAATGACAGGCTGCTGAAGTGTGATTCGCTGAAATTCAGCTTACCAATAATCCAAGTCATCAAAAGTCAGGCATTCCAACCAGCTGGAAATGACTGTTAACTGGACACAAAGGTACACATGCAAGTTTTAGAATGTGAACTGTACATACAGAGTACAGCCAGCTAGAAATGACTATTAACTGGACACAAAGGTACACATGCAAGTTTTAGAATGTGAACTGTACATACAGAGTACAGCCAGCTAGAAATGACTGTTGATTAGACACAAGTTAAACACGCAACTTAAGTTCTGTAATGTGAAATGTACACACTGAGTACAACCAGCTTGAAATTACTGGTGATTATTCACAAGATACAAACGCAACTTAAGTTCTGGAATGTAAACTGTACGTACAGAGCACAGGTGTGACACAACAGCAAAATGGGGTCACTCTTCTCTACATCATCACAGCCACACTACTTAAATCATCTTAACAATCCCAAGAAAAGGGGAAACACTCAGCTTCAATCAAAAACAGCTATTTTCTATTCAAGAAGGTGGGAATATTATAACAAACAATGATATGTGGGGACATAGGTCCTCCACAAGTGGTGCTGAGCAGTTGTAACACCTACAAAGAATAAGTTTTTACATAAACTGGTCCTCTCTGAAGATTGCATGCATATGCAACTAAGGCCGGGTGGCACAATGCTAGGGTAATCCTATGGGCTAGGCTTGTAATGGCTCCAGGGCCATTAGCCTAGTACACACCTATGAACCTATATGTCTATGCTTTCGGTAAACTGTGCGCTTTATCTATTTATTAATATTTATGGACTAAATTAGTTTCACCAGCTCTATGGGATGTTTTCAGGGGAGATCTGAGGTGGTATGTATATTGATTAGGGTTAATTTCAAGTATTCTGTTTGATGTTTTATGAATCTGCAAGCTGTTCCTCCATGAGATGTTGTAGATAAGTACAGGGCACCCTAAGAAGCCATAACAGCCACACCTGGGGTCCCCAAATACTTTTCAGTGAAGAATAGATGGTAAAGCTCTCTATACCTTAGAGGAAAGCAGGATGCACACATCATAATGTATCAAATTTTACTTAACAGACCTAAAAAAACTAACTCACTCACTCTCTCTCTTTTTACATATACACACACACACACACACACACACACACACACACACACACACACACACACACACACACACACACACACACACACACACACACACACACACACACACACGCATACACAAACACATACACACTGGTACTTCTTTGTACTTATTTGTTAACCATGTAAATCATCAGGCACACGTGCTGGGTGACAGTAAAACTATGTTGTTATTGTTATATGACATGCTCAAAGGGACACACTAGCCAAATGGAGACTGAAGGAACTAAACCCAGACTCAAGGGCAGCTAGCAGCCTTAATATTTTGAGCTAAATGGACAGGCTTCCATGTTAAATATCACACCATAATAAGCCAGAAAATAAAAAATAACTCTTTAGAACTGACATGTGAAACTTCATGCTAATGGCCACTTTCACAGCTCTGCAGTACCAATATTAAGAATTTAGTTATTCATCTGTTGGAAGAAGGATTATTAACTGTAGCTGAAGAAACAGGGTGTGTTACCAGTGTCATGTGGACACTTAAACCCCGGTTTCTGCTAAATTTTGCATGTTTGCCTGCTACTATAAAGTCTTTACAGTCAAAAGGCCAAAGTAATGAGCTTCCGCTGTGACACACAACACAGGCATTTAACTATGGATCATATTCACATGCCAGTGTCTTATTAAAAGTACATATTCTGATGTACAGCAGATGTGAAGATATATTAATCTGTATCACAGTACATAATGAACATTTCCTGTGCTTTAACATAAAAAAGATGATGGTTAAAGGCGGATGTCATGACCTGTCTGGAAAATTATGGTGCCACTTGTTAAGTTTATCTGACTAGCTGGTTAGCTTGCATGCTGTTCACCCCCCCCCCCCCCATCCTACTCTTCTACCATTGTAAATATTGGAAGAGAGTTGCACCACAAGTATTAGTATTTCATCTGAGTATTCAAAACTTGCTAAACAACCAAAATGGCGAAAAGACAGCTTCAAAACAACAGCTTCAATCACAGGCTTTTACCATATTGAATCCACAATCTATGAAATATTGAGCTTTGCTGTTGAAAAAGTCAAGTGGCGTTGTAGTTCCACAGCTTTAAAACATGTGGATGTCATAAAAACAGAAAAAAAACGAATATGAAAGTGAAGAACCCTT